>NC_133648.1:182842948-183108880 GCF_009905375.1 Apium graveolens | reverse complement strand
TATAAAGAAGTCTCGGGTTATAAATAGGCTTTCTGGTATTTAAATAATTTTAACATTTTCGGAATTAAAACGGGGTTGATCAATTTTCGGTTAATAAACAGGGTTCGGTTGGCCAATTCTGGCTCCGAATAATTTTAGAATAATTCTCGAGCCTTGAAAATAATTTAGAATAATATTTTAAAGCTCGAAACTATTTTCAGATTTTAAATCATTTTTAAATAATTAAATCTAATTAAATAATTAATTAAAATCAATTAATAATTAATTAAATCAATTAATCAATTAATTTTCGAATTAATTGACCAATTAATCAATTAGAAATTAACTGAAATTAATTAACTAATTAATTTAGATTTATTTGTGAATTAAAAATAATTTTCAGAATTAAAATAATAATTTTTAGAATTTTCAGAAATTAAAATGAATTTTTATAATAAAAATAAATAAGAAATATGATTTTTAAACATTTTTAAAACAGAAATCCAATTTTTGCAATGTCTGGAAACTACAGGGACCAAACTGCATCGTTTCAAAACTATAGGTACTAAACTGTAATTTTCCAGGGGGTCGTCGGAAAAGAGTCGGGGATGGTCGGAGAACACGTTCCCGGCGTACTCACCCCACCAACACCTCCAGATCACATCTACAGGTTACCAGGAACACAACCATGTAATCAAACAACCTAACAATCCCTGAGTTGGCCGCAATTTGGCCGTGAAATTTTCCAGTTTCCGGCGAACATCGGAAAACTTCAAACACAACTCCCTTCTCTACAGACCTCGTTGGTCATGAAACTTATACGACTAGATTGCAAAATTCACAGAGAACACACTCACTATAACACAACATCAATCTATCACAGAATAAGATTAGGGAGGTAATAATATTCTGTATAGTGGGTTGTATGCCCGCAAGGGTTGGCTCAGCTGGTTAAAGAGAGGAAAACTATCCTCTTGGTCACAGGTTCGAATCCCACGGGAGGAGAATTTATGATTATGCCTCCTGAGTCAGAGCCTGTCGCTTAAATGCGGTTTACCTTGGTTCACGTGGTTTGCAGGCTATTGCGTGAGCCCGTAGGTTTACCCAGTGCGCACCCGAAGGGTAGCGGCTGCGGGTTACCTACGATAAAAAAAAAACATTCATACGGGTTATAAACCCTAATTTTAAAATTCGAAAATCAAACTCAAATTTGAACATGTTATTGAACTCCAAATCAGACGTATGACATATGAAAATCATCAGGAAAACAAGCTCTACAACATGCAATCATCAAATCATACAAACAATCATCCGAACAAAAATTCATATTTTTAATAAAATAAATTCGAAAATAAATAAATTTTTAGAAAAATAACCTTGATTTCTGCAGGTGTATGGATTACAGAATCTGGTAGAGCTCTTCAAGACCTTCAGATTGGTTACTCGAGCTTTCCAAACCGAATTCAATAACACCTCCAAATGCTTGTTTGATTCTTAGAACAGTTTTAGGAAATTAGGGTTTTTCTCTGAAAATTATATAATTATCTGTCTGCAAATGATTTTGATACGAAATAAAATACGGTAAAAGGCTATTTATAATTACGGAAAATTAGTATCCCGTTGGATCATTCCGGATATAAAACGGTACGTTTATTTGTAAAAACTGATCCAAACGGTATCGGTTTTCGGGATAATTATCCAAATCAGTACAATTTGTACTGCGGTCTTGGTCTCAGCGCCTGGTTACACGTATTACGAAGTGATAATTGTGATAGTTTAATAAAAAGCTCCCGTTTATCGAAAATACGGGTTTTATTGATTTACCGAAACGAATATTGTATCGAAAATGTTGCGCCGGGACCCGCGCAGGACAAACCGTACGCCGGATCGAAAAAGTCGAAACATGGAAATGCTCGGAATATTACAATTAGGTTAGGAAGGAGTTCTCGAAAGAGTTTCGGGTTCCAAAAACGTAACAACGGTTGACGTCGGTTGGTTCCCGTTTTTATAAAATAGATTTTAATTACCCGGAAAAAGATTTTAGAAATTTCATGATTCTTATAAATCCATAAACCAACATAAAAATAATTAGGAAGATATGACAATTATCTATATTTTATTTTGGACATATAAAAATTAAAATACTCAATTAATATTATTTTTGAATATTCAAGTACAGATAACACTTAACAATTACTCACAGAATAGATACTGAACACACATAATAATTATATAATAGCAAAAATAATTACACGATATATCCCGGATATTACATCCTTCCCCCCTTAAAAGGATTCTGTCCTCAGAATCTCTAAGAAAACAAATGAGGGTACTTTTCTCTCATATCACTTTCTAACTCCCAGGTTGACTCTTCAACCTTTGGGTTTCTCCACAATACTCTTACTAACTTTACCACTTTATTTCTCAATACTTTCTCTCTTCCTCTAGAATCTCTATCGGACTCTCTATATGAAAATCTGCTTGAAGTTCTATTGGCTCATATTCTATTACATGCCTGGAGTCTGGATTATATTTCTTAAGCATTGATATGTGAAAAACATTGTGAATGTGCTCCATGTGCGGAGGTAACGCCAATTCGTAAGCTACTTTGCCAATACGCTTTAGGATTTCAAAAGGTCCGACATATCTTGGGTTTAGCTTCCCTTTCTTCCCAAACCTCGTTAGTCCTTTCCACGGTGATACTTTCAATAATACCAAGCTTCCTTCTTCAAATTCCATGTCTTTTCTTGACTGGTCTGCATATTTCCTTTGACGATCTTGTGCGGCTATTAATCTTTTCTGGATAATTTCAACAACTTCCTTTGTCTGCTGTACCAATTCGGGTCCGAGTATTTTGCGTTCTCCTACTTCGTCCCAATATACTGGAGATCTACATTTGCGTCCATAAAGGGCTTCATAAGGTGGCATCCCAATGCTGGCGTGATAACTGTTGTTATAGCAAACTCTACCAGGGGTAAATGCTCGTCCCAACTTCCTTTGAAATCAATAGCACAAACACGTAGCATGTCCTCGATTGTCTGGATCGTTCTTTCACTTTGGCCATCCGTTTGGGGGTGATAGGCCGTACTCATATTCAATCTTGTTCCCAAACATTCTTGAAAACTCTTCCAAATCTTGAATTAAACCTTGGATCTCTATCAGATACGATAGACACTGGAACTCCATGACGAACTACGATCTCTTTCAAGTACATATGAACTAACTTGTCGAGCGAAAATCTTTCATTTATAGGCAGAAAATGAGCTGACTTGGTAAGTCTATCTACTATAACCCAAATGGCATCATGATTAGCCCTTGTCCTTGGTAATCCAACTATGAAATCCATGGTAATATGTTCCCACTTCCACTCTGGAATCTCCAATGGCTGTAGCAATCCGCTTGGTCTCTGATGCTCTGCTTTAACTCTCTGACAGGTATAGCATTTGCTAACCCATTCCGCAATTTCCCTCTTCATATCTGGCCACCAATAATTCTTCTTTAAATCTCTGTACATTTTGGTACTCCCTGGATGGATGGAATATCTTGAACTATGTGCCTCTTGTAAAATTTCATTTTTCAGCTCCGTTACTGGTGGAATCCAAATTCTTGAAGAAAACCTAAGAATACCTTGATCATCTTGTTGCGTGCATAATTCCTCACCTACCAAACTATTTATATCTTGATCCATTACCTCTTTCTGGCATTTCTTTATTTTCTCCAATAACTCCGGTTGGAAAATCATACTGTACACTTTTGCTTCCTCAAGCTTGCAAATTCTAATCTCCAATTCCAATTTTTGAAATTCTTTATATATCTCTTCAGGTACGGATAACACATTTAACCTTTCCTTCCGACTTAACGCATCTGCTACAACGTTCGCCTTACCGGGATGATAATTAATCGAGCAATCATAATCCTTGATCAATTCTAACCATCTCCTTTGTCTCATATTAAGTTCCTTCTGGGTAAATATATATTTCAAACTTTTGTGATCCGTGAAAATCTCACACTTTTCTCCATACAAATAATGTCTCCAAATCTTCAAAGCGAAAACTATAGCTGCTAACTCCAAATCATGAGTAGGGTACTTCTGTTCGTGTGGTTTCAATTGCCTTGACGCATACGCAATCACCTTGTCGTGCTGCATAAGAACACATCCTAATCCTTTGTAAGAAGCATCGCTATAAATTACGAAATTCCCTTGATCGTCTGGAAGTGACAAAACAGGTGCGTGATTAATCTCCGCTTCAATTCCTGAAAACTTTCTTCGCACTTGTCATTCCATATAAACTTTTCATTCTTTCGTGTAAGCTTTGTCAATGGTGTTGCAATTCTTGAGAAATTCTGAACGAATCGTCGATAATATCCTGCCAATCCCAAGAAACTTCTTACCTCAGTGGGTGTTCTCGGTCTTTCCCAATTCGTAATTGCCTCGATCTTTGCCGGGTCCACTTTGATCCCTTCATTACTGACTATGTGTCCTAAGAACTGAACTTCCTGTAGCCAAAACTCACACTTCGACAATTTAGCATATAACTTCTTTTTCCTTAAAATCTCCAAAGTTGTCCTTAAATGTTCCGCATGATCCTCCTCCGTCTTTGAATAGATCAAAATATCGTCTATAAATACTATAACGAACTTGTCCAAATATTCCTTGAAAATTCTGTTCATCAGGTCCATAAACGCTGCTGGGGCGTTGGTCAATCCAAAAGACATACTAGAAATTCATAATGCCCATACCTTGTTCTGAAAGCTGTCTTTGGTATATCTTCTGGTTTGATCTTCAGTTGATGATATCCCGATCTTAAATCGATTTTGGAGAAATACTTGGCTCCCTTCAATTGGTCAAACAAATCATCAATTCTGGGTAACGGATACTTATTCTTGATTGTCAACTTGTTGAGCTCCCTATAGTCGATGCACAGTCTCATGCTTCCACTTCTTCTTGACAAATAATACCGGTGCACCCCACGGGGATACGCTGGGTCTGATTACTCCTTTCTCTAACAGCTCTTGTAATTGCTTTGCTAACTCTTTCATCTCAACGGGCGCCATTCTATACGGGGCCTTGGATACTGGTTCGGTTCCAGGTGCTAAGTCGATTGCAAATTCAATTTCTCTATCTGGAGGAAGTCCTGGTAATTCGTCGGGAAACACGTCTGGAAATTCCTTCACAACTGGAATATCTTCAAGTTTTGCTGGCTCCTGACTTCTGTCGATCACATATGCTACGAAATGCTCACATCCTTGTCGTAGTAACTTCTTGGCTTGAATCATCGTTAAGAACTTCTTTACCTGCTTCTGTCCCTTGAACGTTACTATTCTTTCGTCTGGCGTTTTCACCATTACTTTCTTATTTCGACAATCTATCTGAGCATCATGCTTAGATAACCAATCCATCCCTAATATAACGTCAAATTCTCCTAACTTAAACGGTATCAAATCTACACAAAACTTACTACCAGAAATCTCAATCTCACAATTCCCACAAACTTGGTTAACAGTTACACGTTCTTGATTTGCTAATTCCACAGTCATTATTTCATTTAAATACCCAACTGGACAATTTAACTTACTAACAAAATCTTGTGAAACAAACGATCGAGTTGCTCCCGAATCTATTAACACTTTGGCACATAAAGAATTACATTAAGCGTACCTGCCACGACATCCGTATCCTGGATCGCATCCTTCACCGACATGTCAAAAACTCTAGCCCTCGGAGTCTCATTCACTGTTGGGGTAGATCCCATAATCCTTAATGCATTACTGACTGGGGCTGGTGTCTTGCAATCCCTGGCCATATGTCCTGGCTTCCACATTTAAAGCATGTAAATCCAATGCTGGAACCTTCACTGCTGGATTCGGATAGGCTGATCCTTATTTGCTGGCTCTCTTGCTGGCTGATTTCGGCACTCCCTCGAGTAGTGCCCTTTCTGGTTGCATTTAAAACATACCACATTCAACTTGTTACAAACTCCTCCATGCTTCTTTCCACATACTTGACAATCTGGAAAAGTTAATCTCAACTGATTCGGCTGATTCACATTAGCTGGACGATTGCCCTGGCCTCCGTCTCCTGCATTTTGTCTCCTGAAATTAAAATTTCTCCCTGGCTGAAACTTGCCCTTCTTAAAATTTGGAAACTTCCCTGTTTGTGACTGACCCTCACTTCCCTCAACTTTCCTTTTCTTGCTTTCCTTTCTTTCTGGAACATCTCACTCTCTGTCTCTGCGATCATAGCTTCTGTACAACCCCGCATAGGTATCCAATTCAAAAATAGCTACCTTCCCTCTGATCCATGGCTTCAAGCCTTGCTGGAATCTCTTAGCTTTCTTTCTATCAGTATCAACATACGACGGCACATACCTTGACAATTCCTCAAACTTCCCCTCATAATCTGTTACCGACATGTTCCCTTGCTTTAATTCTAAAAACTTCAGCTCCATTTGATCCTGAACAAACTGAGGAAAATACTTTTCTAAAAACAATTCCTTAAACCTTTCCCAAGTAATAACATCTGTGCTTTCCAATGTCTTCACCATCTCCCACCAATAGGTGGCCTCATTCTTCAGATAGTAACTTGCAAATTCAACCTTCTGCTCCTCTTTCACTTTTACCAAGGCAAATGCCTTCTCTATTTCCTTTAACCACACATTTGCTTCAATTGGCTCTAAGGAACCCTTGAATTCTGGTGGGTTTACTGCCTGAAAAGTTTTGAAAGTTACCTGGGGATTGGTCTGTCTGCTGTTGTTGTGCCAGGTGAACTGTTTGTTGGGCCAAGATTTGAAGAATCTGGGCTATTGCTGGGTCCATGGGTCCTGGGTTCACATTCTGGTTTGTATCATCTTGGTTGTTATTGTTGTGTTGTTGGTTTCTTCATTCTGGGTGTTGGTGCGGGTATTTCTTCTGGGAGGCATTTTCTGTAAAGAATCAATCAATTTATTTAGCTTTTGAATCAAATCTTTGTATAAAAGAAAAGTTTTGTAAAATAGGAATATCTCTTTTTGAAAACAGTTGTAACTAAGTAAATTGCATGCTTCTTTACAGAAATAAACAGTTATGGAAAACAGGGTACATGGTATCACAGGGTATACTGGTGCAAGGTAAAGAAAGTAAAAATGACAGTGTTGGAAAGGAAAAAGGTACTGATATATAGATCAAAAGTTTTAGGTAGTACAAGCGTAAAGACGCTTCGAAAGTAAAAGCAAAAAGGGTACAACAACCTACTCACTAGTCAGCATCGCTAGTCTATAAATACAACTCAAAAGTCTACTGATACACACTACACACTACTGTACATACTACATAATCATAACAACACTGCTCAGCATCTCCATCTCTGAATCTCTGGCTCATGGCAAATCTGGACCTCCTATCTCCTCAAGCTCCTCTAGAACCCACTTAGCCCACTCCACTAGGAAATCAGGGGTGATGTCCTCATGTGTAGCCTCAGCAATCCTCACAGCAGCTGCTCTACGAAACGCCTGGAGCCTCTCCCTAAGTCGCCTCTCACCACTCCCCATCTCTCTGGTACGCATGATATGCAATAACTCCTGGATCTGACCCTGTAGGAATCGCTGCTCCATAAGGCAAGCCTCAAACTGATGATATGGGACAGGATAGGAAGAGAACTGGAAAGGTACTCCTGTGACTGAATGACTAGTAAAGCCTGAATCAGCAGGTGGGGGTCCTCTAACAGGTGGCCTCATGCCTGGAGGTGGAATAGCCTGCAATGGTACGGGCTGCAACACCGGTGGAGGTAGAATAGCCAATGCTGGTGGAATAACAGGACGTGGATCCGATGCTGGTGCTCCAACTGAAGGCTCTGAGTGATCAGCTGATACGGGAATAAAAGAGTCGGCCATCTCTGCTATCTGAAATCATATCGTAATATAAGAATCTCGTACCACGACGCAAACTATACTAATACCGGTTATACCATAACACTCAACCTCTCGACGTTCTATCATCCTATACCTTACTTCTAATCCTATCCCTCTACCCATTCCCGTCAACCTAGGCTTGTGTCAGTGACTTATAACCTGTAGCTCTGATACCAAACCTGTGGCGCCCTCCAAACCCGGGTCAGAAGTTTGGGGTCCACACACACCTTAATTATAACCTGCTTATAACAATAATAAAGATAATAATAATATATGCAGTGACCCTACTTACCAACCACCACGGACCGCAACAGGTTAAAGTATGCACACAAGCCAAACACACTAATATATTACAAACCGTTCAAATCCCAACTATTTCAAACTCAAACTGAGTATTAAACATTATTACAAACTTTTACAAACTTAAATTATCCCAAAAGAAGCCTACTAGCTCAGCTTTCTCAACCTGAACCCCTAGCTCTCGCGCTGGACTGGGGATCCTTGCTACCAACTGGTTCCTTTTTAACTGGAAAGAATATAAACAACATCGCACAAATGAGCTAACTAGCTCAGCAAGTCACAATGACAAAACTGAGAATAATGATCATCAGGTGAATATGATTATGATATCAAGTGAACATGGATTATGATTTAGAATTGGATATTATACTTTTAATTTAAAAACCAAGGTTAGGCTGCTGATCAGTCACGCACTAACCCCGAGCAAGGCACACACATTGCTCTAACTACTGGATCCAAGGCACACATTGGCCTAACTTGACCATTATATGGTCTGACCACGAATCTGGTCCACAATTTTATAAAAACAATCCAATTCTAACATAATAACAGAATATGCAATAATAAACAATAACCGAAATCATTAACAACAATAAATGTTTAACAATGAAAGGGTTTCAATCCTTGTAAGGATCAATAAGGCAATTTAAAAGCTTGGATGCTGGGTAATGAAAGAATTGGATAACAAAGGAATCAACATTTCAGGGTTTCAAAGATTTGGGCTTTCAAAGCATAGGATACAATGATTGAATGTACAAGTAATTCAGTTCAGTGTTTGGGATTTTGCATGTATTTGTGGAGTAGTATATATATATGAGTTGTGTTTGGGTATACAACAATCAATGGTCTAGAAAGAATAAGGTTCATGGCTCAAGAACAATAACTGGAATCAGGTTTAGGTTTCAGTGCTTCAAAGCACTTGCAATATCAACAAGACTATCATACTACAATATTCGAGAAAGTTCAGAACACTTGCCTGATATTAGCTTACTACACTGCACTCGCTTCCAATCACAAGCGTCTTACTCCTCAACTATCTGTTTCCCTTTCCTACGTCTTGCCTCTTCTGCTCACATATCATAAGCATCTATCAATAATTTACTCATGGAATTCTATTCAACACATACTTCTATCTACCCTTCGTTTTACCCAAATCCGATTAACGGATTGAAAGTTATGCAATAATCAAGTAAACACGAATATATAGACCGATAGTCAATTAACAAGTCACATATAGCATATAATACATCACGTAATCAATGATATATATTTATAAAGAAGTCTCGGGTCATAAATAGGCTTTCTGGTATTTAAAATGATTTTTAAAACATTTTTCGGAATTAAAACGGGTCGTTGGATCAATTTCGGGTTAATAAACAGGGTTCGGTTGGCCAATTCTGGCTCCGAAATAATTTTAGAATAATTATCGAGCCTTGGAAATAATTTAGAATAATATTTTAAAGCTCGAAACTATTTTTCAGAATTTTTAAATCATTTTTAAATAATTAAATCTAATTAAATAATTAATTAAAATCAATTAATAATTAATTAAATCAATTAATCAATTAATTTTCGAATTAATTGACCAATTAATCAATTAGAAATTAACTGAAATTAATTAACTAATTAATTTAGATTTATTTGTGAATTAAAAATAATTTTCAGAATTAAAATAATAATTTTTAGAATTTTCAGAAATTAAAAACGAATTTTTATATAAAAATAAATAGGAAATATGATTTTTAAACATTTTTAAAACAGAAATCCAATTTTTGCAAAGTCTGGAAACTACAGGGACCAAACTGCATCGTTTTCAAAACTATAGGTACTAAACTGTAATTTTCCAGGGGTCGCCGGAAAACAGTCGGGGATGGCCGGAGAACACGTTCCGGGTCCTCACCCACCACACCTCCAGATCACATCTACAGGTTACCAGGAACACAACCATGCAATCAACACCTAACAATCCCTGAGTTGGCCGGAATTTGGCCGTGAAATTTTCCAGTTTCCGGCGAACATCGGAAAACTTCAAAACACAACTCCCTTCTCTACAGACCTCGTTGGTTCATGAAACTTATACGACTAGATTGCAAATTTCACAGAGAACACAACCCACTATCACAACATCAATCTATCACAGAATAAGAAACCCCCAAATTTCAATTAAGAACATTCATACGGGTTATAAACCCTAATTTTAAAATTCGAAAATCAAACTCAAATTTGAACATGTTATTGAACTCCAAATCAGACGTATGACATATGAAAATCATCAGGAAAACAAGCTCTACAACATGCAATCATCAAATCATACAAACAATCATCCGAACAAAAATTCATATTTTTAATAAAATAAATTCGAAAATAAATAAATTTTTAGAAAAATAACCTTGATTTCTGCAGGTGTATGGATTACAGAATCTGGTAGAGCTCTTCAAGACCTTCAGATTGGTTACTCGAGCTTTCCAAACCGAATTCAATAACACCTCCAAATGCTTGTTTGATTCTTAGAACAGTTTTAGGAAATTAGGGTTTTTCTCTGAAAATTATATAATTATCTGTCTGCAAATGATTTTGATACGAAATAAAATACGGTAAAAGGCTATTTATAATTACGGAAAATTAGTATCCCGTTGGATCATTCCGGATATAAAACGGTACGTTTATTTGTAAAAACTGATCCAAACGGTATCGGTTTTCGGGATAATTATCCAAATCAGTACAATTTGTACTGCGGTCTTGGTCTCAGCGCCTGGTTACACGTATTACGAAGTGATAATTGTGATAGTTTAATAAAAAGCTCCCGTTTATCGAAAATACGGGTTTTATTGATTTACCGAAACGAATATTGTATCGAAAATGTTGCGCCGGGACCCGCGCAGGACAAACCGTACGCCGGATCGAAAAAGTCGAAACATGGAAATGCTCGGAATATTACAATTAGGTTAGGAAGGAGTTCTCGAAAGAGTTTCGGGTTCCAAAAACGTAACAACGGTTGACGTCGGTTGGTTCCCGTTTTTATAAAATAGATTTTAATTACCCGGAAAAAGATTTTAGAAATTTCATATGATTCTTATAAATCCATAAACCAACATAAAAATAATTAGGAAGATATGACAATTATCTATATTTTATTTTGGACATATAAAAATTAAAATACTCAATTAATATTATTTTGAATACCAAGTACAGATAACACTTAACAATTAACTCACAGAATAGATACTGAACACATAATAATTATATAATAGCAAAATAATTACACGATATATCCCGGATATTACATAGGTACCAAATTCCTAGATTTGGAGTCCCTTTGAGATATCTGAAGATTCTTTTTATAGCCACTAAGTGAGATTCTTTAGGGTCAGCTTGAAATCTAGCACAGAGACATGTAGAAAACATTATATCAGGTCTACTAGCAGTTAAATATAAAAGTGAGCCAACCATGCCTCTATAACTTGAAATGTCCACAGACTTTTCAGCCTTGTTTAATTCAAGCTTGGAGGCAGTGGCCATGGGAGTTTTTGCAGATGAACAGTCCATTAGGTCAAACTTCTTTAAAAGATCATAAATATATTTGGTTTGACTAATGAAAATTCCACCACTAACTTGTTTAACTTGTAAACCAAGAAAATAAGTTAGCTCTCCCATCATGCTCATTTCATATTTACTTTGCATTAACTTAGCAAACTTTTTACAAAGCTTATCATCTGTAGATCCAAATATAATATCATCTACATAAATTTGAACAAGTATTGTAGAGCCATTAACATTTCTAAAGAAAAGAGTTTTGTCAACAGTACCTCTTGTGAATTGATTATCTAGAAGGAATTTTGACAAAGTCTCATACCAGGCTCTAGGTGCTTGCTTTAGTCCATAGAGTGCTTTCAACAGATAATACACATAGTCTGGAAAGTTTGGATCTTCAAACCCTGGAGGTTGGCTTACATAAACTTCTTCCTCCAATCCCCCATTTAGAAATGCACTCTTGACATCCATTTGATAGACTTTGAAATTGGCATGGGCTGCATAGGCTAGAAAGATTCTGATGGCCTCAAGTCTGGCAACTGGAGCAAATGTTTCATCAAAATCTATTCCCTCTTGTTGAGAATAGCCTTTAGCAACCAATCTGGCTTTATTCCTTATGACAATGCCATTTTCATCCATCTTGTTTCTGAATACCCATTTTGTGTCAATAGAACTCTTGTTCTTTGGCTTGGGTACCAGCTTCCATACTTTGTTCCTCTCAAATTGGTTTAGCTCCTCTTGCATTGCTAAAATCCAATCTGGATCCAATAGAGCTTCTTCCACTCTCTTAGGTTCCTCCTGTGATAGAAAGCTACTATACAAACATTCATCTTGAGTAGCCCTTCTAGTTTGCACTTTAGATGTAGCATCACCAATGATCGGTTCAAAAGGGTGATTCTTGGTCCATTTCCTTTGAGGTGGTAGATTAGCTCTAGATGAGGTTGCCTCAGTATTGTCATGATGTGAGATAAAATGTTGATTGGTTGAAACTCCCCCTGAGTTGCTGACCCTTTGAAAGGAATTGGGAGCTCTATCAACTGATGAAGTGAATTGATTATCCGTTGACAGACTGTGATCAACGGATGCTTCATTATGAACTTCAACGGATGATGCACTTTGTCTTTCAACGGATGCTGCATTGCTTCTTTCAACGGAAGCTAAATTATGACTTTCAACGGATGCAGCATTCTATGCATTATCCAAAGGCAGATTTTGAATTCTTCTTGAGATGCCTTCTTCATCAATCTCATCTTCACTATCATCACAATATATCTCAATATTGTTAAATTTGAGTCCTCCATGATGTCCCTCATCTGTTAGTCCATCAATATTTTTATCATCAAACACAACATGCACAGATTCCATGACAATGTTGGTTCTTAGATTATAGACCCTATATGATTTTCCAGCAGAATAACCAACAAACATTCCTTCATCAGCCTTTGCATCAAACTTCCCTTTGTCATCAGATTGATTCCTTAAGATGTAACATTTGCAACCAAAGACATGCAGAAAGTTTAAAGTTGGTTTTCTTCTCTTGAATAATTGATAGGGAGTCATGCCTTTTGCCTGATTGATTAGAGAAATATTCTGAGTGTAACATGCATAGTTAACAGCCTCAGTCCAAAAGTAAGTTGGGAGTTTTGACTCTTCAAGCATTGTCCTTGTAGCTTCAATTAGTGATCTGTTCTTCCTTTCCACCACACCATTTTGTTGTGGAGTCCTTGGAGCTGAGAAATCATACATGATCCCATTTTCTTCACTAAATAACTTCATGGTTGAATTCTTGAACTCAGTTCCATTGTCACTCCTAATATTCCTTACTTTGAAGTCAGGATGATTGTTGACTTGCTTGATATGATTGATAATGATTTCACTAGCTTCATCCTTTGATCCAAGAAAATAAACCCAAGAAAACTTTGAGAAATCATCTACAATCACTAGGCAATATCTTTTTCTTGAAATTGATAATACATTGACTGGTCCAAAGAGATCCATGTGTAGCAGTTGTAATGGTTCATCAATTGCAGATTCAAGCTCTTACTGAATGATACTTTCTTTTGCTTTCCTTTTTGACAAGCATCACACAGTCCATCCCTTGTGAACTCTACTAGAGGCATTCCTCTAACTAAGTCCTTTTTGACTACATCATGCATTGTCTTGAAATTCAAATGGGACAGCTTCTTGTGCCATAGCCAACTTTCAACTGAGCTTGCTTTGCTGAGAAGACAAGTAATAGATTCTGCATCTGTAGAGTTGAAGTCAGCTAAGTACACATTCCCTTTTCTAACTCCAGTTAGAACCACTTTATTGTCCTTCTTACTTGTGACAATACAGGCTTCAGAATTGAAGGAAACAGTATTCCCTCTGTCACATAGTTGACTGATGCTCAATAAGTTGTGTTTGAGACCATCAACCAATGCAACTTCATCAATGATGACATTTTCTTTTGAAATCAAGCCATATCCCATAGTGAATCCTTTGTTTCATCTCCAAAGGTTATGCTAGGGCCAGCTCTCTTCTTAAACTCTGTGAGCAGGGTGAAATCTCCTGTCATGTGTCTTGAACACCCACTGTCCAAGTACCATAGATTCCTTCTTTTTCCCTGCACACAACAAAATCAATCAAGTTGATTTTGGTACCCAAGTTTCCTTGGGTCCAGCCTTGTTAGTCTTTTTCCTAGACTTCATTCCTCCTGCATCTTTTGACTTAGGTAACTTTGGGTCAACCTTGATCTCAGATGTGGTTGGTTGAAGTGTAAGGTTAGTCACAGAATCATTTAGCACATTTGATTGAATTTGATAAGGCATAGATTGTGCAAACATGTTATTCCACATAGGCATATTGTATGGCATTTGAGGCATACTAAATACAGTAAAATAAGGATTATTAATATATGGCATGTTTACAAAATGTGCATGGGGATTCTGATGAGACATAACAGGCATGACATGCAGAGGTGACATAGACATGTTAGGCATGGAAGGATTTGAAGGCATGGGAGCATTTTTAACAGATTTGCAATTATCAGATAGGTGATTAAGACTTTTACAATACACACAGCTTTTTCTAGGAGCATACCTATCAGGTGTGTAATTGTTATGTTTATTAATCCCTACCTTCCCATTTCTTTTAGATTTTCTTTTAGTTTCCTTCTAATCCTCAACCAACTTAAGCCTATTTTTCAGCTGATCCAAAGTCATGTGTCCTATATTCACCTTACTGGCATCTTTGGATGTGCTAGCTCCTTCTTTGACAAAGTTCTTGAAAGTTGAATCATCATTCTTATTGAGATTTTTATTTTTAAAATTACTTGCCTGTTTTAATTGATGAGCCTTCAACGGATGCTCTTTTTCTTCCTTCAACGGATAACTTTCATCATCCGTTGATTCCACGTCCGTTGACAATCCATCAATTAATTCTAACTCCTTTTTGTTTTTCTTCCAGGCATCCTCACATAATGATTCAATTCCCTGAACCTTGGCAATCTGCACACTAACATCCCTAGATGTTTTCCAGGCCTTGATTACCTCTTGCTCACTTTCTAACTGTTTAGAAAGAATTTCTACTTTCTTAACAGCTTCTTCTAGTTCACTCTCAACAGTCAAGCATTTAAGTTTAATCTTTTTAAGCTCAATTACCTGATCCTCTAACACAACATTCCTATCACTTAAAAACACATTATTCTCTTTGATCCTAGTGTTTTCTTTAGCTAGTGATTTAAGGGAAACACGCAAATGATATAATTCATTGGACATATCATTTATGGCTTCATTACATTCATTTTTAGAAAGCTGAGAGAGATCAGTAGTAATTACCTGGTTGCTTGATGAACTAGTTTCATTTTCATCAGAATTAGCCATCAGGGCTAGGTTGACATATTCCATATCATCATCTTCATTGACTCCATCTGCTGCCCAATCATCTTGAGTGAGAAAAGCTCTTTCCTTTTGTTTGAGCAAATCAAAATACTTCTTTTTGTAATCAACTTGCTCAAATTTCTTCTTATCAGAGGTTGGCTTCCTACACTCACTTGCAAAGTGTCCACTAATGCCACAGTTATAACATTTGAACTTGGATTTGTCCACCATGTTTTTGTTAGGCTTAGTGAATTTTATATTTTTCCTGAACTTCATCTTTGCAAACCTCCTGGACAGAAAAGCCAGATGTTCATCAACATCATCAGAGTCATCCTGACTGTAATTGTTTTCATCCTCAGCTACTTGCTCTTTACCCTTGCTTGATTCTGATTTGCTTGTGCCAATTTTGAGACTTGGCATTGTCTTCTCCTCATCCCTGGCTTCAACCTTCTCACTGTCAGCTACAAGTGCAACTGATCCTCCTTTTCTCTTTCCTTTTTCCCACAGCTCATCTTGCTCCATCTTAAGTTCATATGTCTTCAAAATTCCATATAATCTTTCAAGTGTGAAGTCCTTATAATCTTGAGAATTTCTTAGAGAAACAGTCATAGGCTTCCATTCCTTTGGTAGAGACCTTAGAAATTTTAAATTGGAGTCCTTGACTTGGTACATTCTACTATACAGCTTCAATCCATTCAACAGTTTCTGAAATCTGTTGAAGGTATCATTCAATGATTCTCCTTCTTCAAAATGAAAATATTCATACTGTTGAATGAGAAGCTGCATTTTGTTTTCTCTAACTTGCTCAGTGCCTTCACAGATAAGCTGCACAATATCCCAAATTTCCTTAACAATTTGGCTGTTAATGACATTGTCAAACATATCTTGATCTAGGCCATTAAACAGAATGTTCATGGCTTTCTTGTCTTTGTGAACCTCTTCAAAATCTTCAACAGTCCATTCTGCCTTTGGCTTGGGAATAGACTGTCCAACAGCAACTATTGCAGTAGCAGTTGTGGCCACCTTGTGAGGGATGTGAGGACCATTTTCAATGCAGTTGATGTAGCTTTCATCTTGAGAGAGAAGATGTAAATGCATCTTCACTTTCCAGTGATGATAGTTATCTCTTTCCAAGATTGGAATCTTTACACCAATATCCTTCTTACTCATGATGTTAGCAGAATAGATCTTTAAACTCTTTGTATGTTAAGAGCTAGCTCTGATACCAATTGTTATTCCCAGTGGACTAACAATGAGATTTACAGAAGGGGGGGTTGAATGTAAATTTCAAAACTTTTTCAAGTTTTGAGTAGTTTCTAAGGCTAAGTGTTTTAGTGAGAAAATGTGTGTGAATGGCTTGAAGCTAATACAGACAGATATATATTCAAACACAAATGTAAAGAACACAAAGAACTTAAAAACTTTTCTGGTGGATTTGTTGTTCCACCAGAGATGTGTTATTTCAGAAAATCTGTGATTCAAAGAATTAAATCACAGCTGCTTCCTAGTACAAACTAGATGATTTTCTCTCTGGATTTTTCTAAACAGCTCTGGAAAATTCACATCTAATTACTAGCTGCTACTTGGTTTATATATCACCAAGTTTACAAGTGAAGAGAAAACTATAAAATACAACTAAAAAGGCTCTTCACATGTTTCTTCTTCATTTCTCTATCCAATGTAATTTAGGCTTAGCTGTTAATCTTTGAATACTTCCTTGTTTGCACCAGAATGGAAATCCTGCATTTTCTTGATTCCTCCTAGAGGCTTCCACATTCTAGTTTGTCTCTGTCAACCCATGTGCCTCTGTCAGCTTATGAATTGTCACTATCAACTGCTAATGAACTAAGCATCCATTGAAGCTTTCATCCGTTGATGCCTTATCCGTTGAGGCTTTATCCGTTGAAGCTTTATCCATTGATTCATTATCAGTTGAAGTCTTTATCCGTTGAAGCACTTATCCGTTGATGGATATTATCCGTTGAAGCATTAGAGACATCCGTTGAAGCTTTGTTTCTTATCCGTTGAAGGTCTTCAATATCAGTTGATACTTCTTCACTTATATAAAATTACAAGGCATGAAATATTTACAATTAGCCCTCCTATTTGCATATCCACTAGTAGTCAACATGACTGATACTTTCCTACAACATCTAAGAATTACAACTTGAATCCAGAGAATGAAGTGTGCTACAATACTAAACTTATTGCTAAGTAAAGCTACTCCTTCAACGGATAGACAAGATGGTCTTATCCGTTGAGGCTACAAACACTAGATTTCTACTTAAGTGTTTTGTTTAACTTATCATCAAACTAATACACATATTCCTAATAGTTCTCTCGATATATAATATATATCTCTGGTGGAATCATTCAAATCCACCAGAAAGTTTTTAAAGACTCTTGTTTTTAATTACTTGTGTTTTGATTAACTTAAGTTTTTATTCTGCATTGTGCTAATCAATACACTTATATTTATATTTGAGTTAGAACATTTTATTTCAAGAAAAAGTTTCAAGAATTCCATTCAACCCCCCCTTCTATAATTCTTGTCATATTGTTAAGGGACTAACAGCTTCTTTCCTCGGTGATTCTATCGGATGATTGGGGCAAACAATGCATGTGATTTGACTGTTTGTCTGTATGACAAAGGGTCTGGTGGGACGCCACCGAATTATGTGTGTCATTTTCAAAAGGTATCCCTCTTCTGTTTCGGTTTATGCGTGACCGTATGGTACTAAGACTGGCCATCTTATGTACTTGTATGGTTGCTCTCAGTCATATCTATATCTTCTTCACCTTTCCTCCTTGTATCTTTGATTCTTTAATTTTGAAATTCCATTCGATGTTTATGGAAACAAATTTGTCATTAACCTCTGTAGTTGGACAGTCCTAGTATTGTAAGTAATGAAAATTGACTGCCAGGAGAAATATAAGTTTATAATTGGTTGCTACTCCAGGAATGGAGATAGCAGAGAGGATGCAGGATCCAATGATGAAAGTTGTAGCCTCGTAAAAGTAATTTAGTGATTAGTGAACCACTTGCAGGTGTTAAGAAATCATTCGTAGGGAATGGTTGGTTAAAATTTGGACTATGGTGCCTAGAAGAGTCCAACGTTCCTTAAGTTGACTTGATTTACCAGTTTGTTCTATGTAATTAGTGGCTGATATAGCCAGCCAAGTCTCGTAGTATATCATATTAGTGTGATGTGGTAACTGAGTAGTGATGGGAAGTTAGTCAGTTGTTGTTGTATTGAGAAGCCATGTTACGGTGATTAGTTTATTTATAACTCATTTTTCCTATACCATTGTTGATTCTGCTACTGTCATCGTTGTTATTGTTGCTAGTGTTGTTAATCTAGATCTCTATTATTAATGGACCCTGATATTAAGGACATGGGTATTTGGATTGGGCAGCATTTTCCTGATACAGGAAGATGCCACCCAAGAAAGTTACCCAGTTTAAAGAAAATAGTAGTAGTGTTGATGTGGGTTCAGTTATAAATGAAATTCTGTATTTATTATACCAGCAGCAACAACAACAGCAGCAGTTAATCCAACAAGTTCAGCAGCAGCAAATACTATTGCAGCAGGAACATCAAGAAGTGAACCAAAGTGTTAATTTCAAATCTTTCCAGAGTGTTAAACCCCCTGAGTTTAAAGGTCAACTGCTCAAGACCCTGATACGGAACCAGGGAAATGATTGATTTCCAGAAGAAATAAATTTTAATGTTTATGAAAGTTAATATCAGGATGAGTATCCAAGGGCATAAGCAAGAATATAAGGCGTAACTAGCGCATGTAAGGAATATTAAGAAGGGAGCACTTAAGTTGGAATAAATCCCAATAGCAAGTGAAGTTCCAAAGGACCTACCAGGATTACCTTAGAGCATGAGATAGACTTTTCGTTGGTTACTGTACAGAGTCGAGCCAATGTCAGAAGCTCCATATCATATAACCCAATAGAATTTAAGTAATTAGATAGGAAACTTCAGGATTGTGGGATGAACCAATAATGAGACAAGGTGTATTCCATGTTGTGCACTGATGTGGTTTATAGAAAACAAAAATGGATGTATGAAGTTACGTGCTGATCATCAGAAGTTGGAAAAGTTGATGAATATGAATAAGTAACCCTTGCATAAAATTGATTATTTATATAACTCAATGAAAGGAGCGTGTTGGTTCTTAAAGATTGACCCAGAGCAGGCTACCATCAGTTGAAGGCTGAGTCTGAGGTCATACTAAAGACCCTGTTTAGAACGAGATGGGGACATTGTGAGCTTCAGGTGATGTTACTTGGATTAACAAATGTACCAGTCGTTTCTAAGGATTAAATGAATATAGTGTATAAGGAGTATTTGGATAGTGCAATGGTATTTATTGATAACATCCTCTCCCATTCAGAGACTAAGGAAGATCAAGTTGAACCCCTGAAGATATGTCTGCGAAGGGTTGAAAAGCAGCAACTGCGTTTTAAGCTTCAAAGGTACGAATTCTGGTTAGAATTGATTATGAGCTATGGTTGTTCAATTAACTACCAATCGGGCAAGGTCCATTTAGGGACAAATGTCTTTAGTAGAAAAGGAAGAATGAATACCATTAAGGTTGCTGGGGAGGAAAAAAGTTGGAAAAATAATGTTCAGGTACCAGAAGATAACAAGGAGCAAATGTATGATTCAGTTTTGGTGGCGGTATCCATACACGCACGCGCGTGCGTATGTATGCATCGCGTGTGTATTGCCGTTGTTGAACTGTTGAGGTGAGGTTGTTGGTCGATTTTGGTGTTTTGCATGTTCAGTCCGCATACTTGATTCTGTTTTCTGTTACGCGCGTTATGCACGTGTGTCCGTGGTTAAGATTTTTATTATTTTAATTTTATTTTCTACATGGAATTTGTTGAGTAAAATCCATAAAATAAAATATAGTTGCGTGCATTGGAAACCCGAATTAATCGAGTACCCGCGGATTTTACCGTCGTCCGCGATGAATTTCGACGAGCGAACAGTGGACGGTGATGATCTAATTCTGAGTCCTAATATGAATAAAAATATAAAATATGAATAATAGTAATAATTGAATAATACCGGTGATTGGGATTTGTGATTGTTGGATTAATTGTTGGGTTGTCTGTTGATTGTGACGTCGAATTGTTTCGACAGGGAGTCCGATAAACAAAGGAGACGCTGCCCGATTTTCGGGAAATCGAACTACGGAAATACGGGGGCGTATCCAGTGATTATCAGGACATCGAGCGGATATATAAATATATATGTATTTTATACAAAACTTGATTGTACGATGTGATGAAATATTTTGCCAAAACCACTAAACCTAATTTCATAAAATGACTAGTATACATATTTTCTGAAAATGAGTACCGAACTGATTTCAAAAACGCTTACCCTAATTATTGCGTGTATTAATATAATATGTATAATTACGAGTCAGGAATCGTTATCGTCTAGGTAAAGTGTCTAGCGAGGATATGTCAAGCATACCTGGTCATTTAATGTAGGGTATTTCGACTCTGTAGGTTCTAGTCGGAAGACCCGAGAGTTGGAATTGGACTAAAGGTAACCTAGTGATCAGTCGATAAACTCTGCAAGTTTCCAATCGAAGGACGTGAGTGTCGAGATCAGATCCAGGATAGCCAAATAGTAAGGCGATAAAGTCGAGCGTCCAAGTCAGTCTAAGGTTAATCAGAAATAGTTGTAAAGATCTGCAAGGCAAGTACCCCTGGCCATTCTTTTATGGTTCAGTATATATGAATGAAATGTTTTTTTTGTTTTTAAACAGGAACATAAGCGTTTTAAGTTACGTATCCCCTGTATTTGTAAATGTTGTTTAAATATGTTTTAGGGAAAAGTAACTTCTGAAAGTACCTATCTCTAAAATGTTACTAAAAATGGAAAAGAGGTTTTGAATAGAGTGCTGTGATATAATTGATTTTAACAAGAGATAGGTAAAAGTGATTTTAAAACTAGATAAAACAAATCAAATATTGGATAAAGTTGCGTGTAACATCCCCAAATCCGAGGTCACGATTGGATGTCACTAAACAACTTTAAACAATATAAACCTGTATATTAAAATAAATATACAGATAACCACTCATTATTCTGGATCGCTTACAAGTTATGGTATGAAACAAGAATCTAACCTTCTAAAATTATAATATCTAAATACAATTTTATTACCACTTTATTAACTTCCTCGTATTGATCACTCTAACACCTCCCAATCCCCTTTAGCTGGAATCCCTTCACTTTTGCTGTCTATTGAAAGCTATTCACTTTTGCCCTCATTTGATAATGAAAGAAATAGGATTTCACAAAGCAAGAGTGAGCCAAAAATGCCCAGCAAGTATCATAAATGGTTTTCAGGTATCAGATCAAAGAAACTTCTGGAAATGATTTTTGAATGACTTCAATACATCTTTATTTATTTAAAACAGTTGAGCGAATAAAACATCGGCCCTTATTGGCCTTTCATCATAAATTGTTACGACCGGCATTTTATGTAATATTATTTGTGGATTGGGTATAATATTAAAGTCAAATGAAAATATATTCAATGATTGTACGCCAGTGTGAGTGAAAATTTCTGCATTATAAATTTGCATTGTGTAGTATATGATTTTTCAAAGCAAGAGTTTATTTAATTTCTTTATTTTTGATTTATAAGGAATATTCTAAGCTTTGGAAAAATTTTCTTTTAAAAGGTATTTTGTTCACAAATTTTGAAAATGATTTTATAAAGTCTCTAAAAATCCAAGTTATTTTATGGTATAAATTTTATAATTTTTGAACTTGTATTTTATTTTATAAAAATAAATCTTTATAAATTTTATTTGTTATAATTAGCAAATTACATGGCTACCCTTGCATGCAAATACTCTTCCAATTCAACTAAGGGGCAAGGAAGACATTTCCAACCCCACTCACTTTCATTCTACTAACCAAATTACCACTTTACCCTTGCATGCAAATCTACCTAACTATATTGGAAGGTTACTCTTGTAAAATCTCAAATCCACTCACTTTTGGCCAAATAAAAACCAAACTAACATGATTATTACTCCACATTCGCCCCACCATTTCCACACTCCTCCTTTCCTCCCCTCTCCTCTCGGCTTTTTGGCCGAAGCCATACCCCCTCCCTTTTCTTCATTCTTCATTCAAGCTCCCACTTTGCAATCAAGTAAATGTTACTTCCTATATCTTGATCATACATAATTTAAAGAGTGATGAGTGAAAAGTTTAAGTTTAAAGGTTGCATGTAAAGGTTTTAGTGAAACTCAAAATACAACCTTGATTCTTGTGAGTTTAGGGTTATTTTTGAGAGGACTACAAGGAATGGAGAAGTGCGAAATCTTGAGAGGGAAACTCTTGATGATTAAATGGCCATTCCCATCCATTTCATTCGGCCATGACCATATGGGAGCCGAATGAATGGTCCTTAAGACTATTCTTGTTGCTTAAATCAATTTTTGCATGTTTATGTGATAATGACTTGAATTTTATGGTGAAAATTTGATAAAACTCTTTTCATGCTAAGTGATCATCTAGGTATATCTTATGCTAGGCTTGCATGTCAATTTTATGATAGAACATATGTAGAAAATGTGTTGTTTTGGTTTGAAAAACCCGAAGGCATGCATGCATGTGGATTTCTCTTAGAATGTTGTAAGATTTTGATCATTTGGAAAGATTTTGTTAGTGAGCTTTAATTTCAGTAGGTATAATGTGTTAATATTGATTTATGCTTCTTGTTGCATGGTAATAATTCGTGGTTATCTTTTATAAAAATATATATCTTGTTGTTACAAAAGTATGAAGATTTGTGATTTGTGAAGTGTAGTCTCTTTTGTTTTGCCATAATTGTACCTTAGGTAAGGATGATCTCACCAAGGTTATTTTGAGAATAAGGGAGTTAGTTCAGTAGAATACCATGTATAAGTCTTGGTTTAAGTATTGAGTCGTTAGTTGAGTTTATCAAGTCAAAACCTTGGAAAAAGAGAGTTATAATTTCTGCAGAAAAATCAGTATAGCACCCTGAGGTTTAGAGTGAGTTTTGACCATGTCATTGGTGTGCACTTTGAGGCCCAAGCTACCAGAAGTTAGTGTTGGGAGTATATAAAAGGTTTTAGGAGTTGGTTGGAGGTTTGCATGTCATTTGGTTAGGTGCACAAGTAGAATAACAAAATCTGTCCAGCAGGGGACAGTTTTGTTGCAACTTAGAAATAGGGAGATTTGACCATGTCATGGGTAGGCCCTCATTAGGCCCACTTAGGCCTTAGTTAGAGGGAGTGTCAGAGAAGTTGTTTCAACCATAGTTCATAGGATATGAGTTAGAAACATGTGTCACAAGTTAATTCAAGTCAGGGCATTTTCTGCCCAGAAAAACAGGGGAACCTTGGACTTTTAGCTTAGCCCCAAGAAGGGCCAAGCCAGGCCCTTGAGCCACATCAAGTTTTTGAGAAGCCCTTAGGTCAGGAGAGTCTTTTGTAAAAGTTTTGAAGGAAAACTTGTAGATTAAGAGTGTCTAATGTACTCAAGAAACCATAGTTGTCATTCTGAAATTTGCACCAGTGAGCACTTTCACTTATCACATAGTTTTAGAACACTTAGAAGTGAGTATTAGGTCGACCACCATAGTTGTAAGATAGTATAAGGTCAGTAGAGCAAAAGGCACAAGTGAGGGTCAATAGGTTTTGGATAATTTAGGAAAGGCACATCGAGTTAGGAAGCCAAAATTTGAAGATCTTGTCTAGTTTAGTGACCAAGTGACTTAAGTTGTGAGTCGAGATCATCCAAGCCTAGTGTTGCATTATGGTGTTATTTGGTATTAATATACGATATGTGATTATGTGGTTACGTATATATATTTGAAATATAAAGGTGGATATAAATTAAGTGCATATAGGCCTAAGTGCCATCCGTGTTTAATTTCAGGTTGTAAATAGGTTGAGATGGTAAGAATATATTATAATAATGATTATTATTGTTTATGTAGGATCTCGAGACGAGGGAAAACTTGCCATAAAAGTCGAGTGAAGCTCCAGTTGCTCCTACCAGTCAGACCAGACCAGCCTATCTCAAAGCAAGTGATTCAACTTGACCTTCATATTTACTATAAACAGTTCATATTTATCGATGCAATTATCCTGAGTCATTTTGATATGTTTAAATCAAGCGTATCTCTCGCTTATCTTTGAATTACATAGAGATGCCATGAAACCTCAAGTATGTATTGCAAGTAGTTCAAAAGTCTTTTCATGATAGTTAAATGCCATGATAAAATAAAGAGTTGTTATAAAACTTGATTGATCCTCTTGATTAACATGACGATGATTCCTAAGTATTGATATCTCATCCTGATGCTTGAACCCCTATAGAACCTTACCTTGAACTTTGATAGTCAGAAACTTACCAACATGATTCCTCATTGATTGATACCCTCTTTCCTATCCTAAAGCTTGACAATTCTGATATATACATTCATCCTGAGCTAGAGATCATTACCTTAACACCCATAGTATTCGTGAAGCTTATCTTCTTAATGATCCAACACCTGTAACTTGACGAGAAACCATTGCTTTAAGCCCAGTTTGGCATTACCCCTTCATATTATCCATTAGTCTCACCATATTTTCCTGTCCAAGTTCTGACATATGAAAACCTTTTGGTTACCCTAATAGAGTAAAGTTTTGTGAATCAGGGCCCTGAGATTTAGTACCATATTTCCCGTGTTTCAAGTTGATCTATATTCCCTTAATAAAAATGTGTACTGTTAAAAGAGATTTTGTTCCAATTCGGCATCAGCTTTTGAAATAAATAAAATATGGGTTTTCAGCCCCAAAGGGGGATAAATGTTTTCTTGAATAGTGGATCTGGACTGAGACGCGAGTCCTTTCCACACTTATATTAGGCTTAAAAGTTGCCTAGGGATTCCCGTTAATGTTTTAGAACCCAGCGAGGTTCGGGATTACTTCGCGGCCGATCAACTGCTGTAATCCGTAGCATCATAAAATGATTTTGATTAAGACATGATTTTTAAAATTTTTTTGATACAAGCAAAATGATGCCATCTCACATAGTTTTATCTCTCGTTATCATTCGTTATGTCTTTCCATTGGCATTCTTAAAAATATATCTCGATTTATGTTTTGTGTTGTGCTGTTAGCACTTGTTGAACATTTGGCTCACTTCTTGCTTTACCCTGATATTACAGCTAGCAGCTATGGTTAGATTCAAGCAGACTGCCCGTAAGACCTGTGATGCTGATGCTTATGTTCGAGCTCAGGTAGAATAAGTATAATAGTTGTGTGAGGACTCGGTATTTGTAATCAGATGTAATAGTTGGTAGTGTTGGGCTGTTCCAAACCCTAAACTGTAAGATCTTGGATTTGGTTGCATTATTTCTTTTAAAATATTATAATAGCTATATTTATTTTGCTGTTAAAGTTGGGGGTGTGATAGGTTTTGGTATCAGAGCTACGGTTTAGAGTCCCTGGACAGCCCAAATAGGTTATAGGATTTGTGTGTAGGTTATAGATATTATGCGAGAGAGTAGGTTAAGTAAATTATTATTAATACTCCTCTTATTGGTTGTCAGCAAAGGGCGCATTCCTCGTCATCCTCTGGGTCGGACGACACTATTGCTTTCACAGTGTATGCTGAGTTGAGGCGCGAGTTCGACATGCTTCAGGGCAAGTACGACCGACTGATAGACCGACTGAAGAACGTGTATCCGGATAGCCGAAACTACGAAGGGAAGCCCAAAGAGCAGATGACTGCTAGACTTGAGACCTTGGTTCAGTACGTCAACACTAAGCTTGAGGAGATGCTAGCGCACCGGGACCGTACCAGCCAGTATGTCATTCAGATGGTGGCGGATGAGCTCTAGAGCATTGTGAAGACGCTTCGAGTGGAAAAGACTACCAAGCCCCGTTCAGATGGAGTGGAGCCTTAGTTCTTTCCATTTACCTTTCATGTTGTTGTACTATCAGACTCTATGGAATCCCCAGTTGTTTCCGTTTTTCCTTTAAATAAGCCTGTTATTCCTAGAATCAGACTATGTCCCAATCCTATGTACTGTGACCTTTGAAATTTCAATAATTATATGATATTGTTCCATTTGCTCTCTACTATTATTTTATGTTTTTATCATCATATCTGCTTAATTTGGAAACTTGACCCCATATGTAAATGAGAATGCCATGCGATACCCTCGAATCATTTTATCATTCATATCTGTTTTGACACAACTCTTATTTCAGGATCATGCCTCCCAAAAAGAAGAACCCAACAACCACTTCCACCACAGACCCATATATTCTTCGACTACTGGAAACCTTGCAACAGCAAACCAATGCTATAGCTCAACAACAACTAACTCTTCAATAACGAATTGAAAACCAAGATAACTGTGAGCCACACCAACCACCAGAACCACCAGTTCCAGGCAACTATGGCCTAATAATCAAGTGACCAACCATCTCTAGCCTATAGGGTCCAGTTCATTCTTGGCCCTCATTGTAACCATCCAGTCCGTGCAGTATTTTGATGTCAAATCATTTTGATTTCAAAACATCCCAATTCAGGGTTCGCAAATAACCCGAAAGAATGGGTATTTGCTCAAGAGATCAATCGATAATCAATGAACAAGATCAAAAGGCACTTGCATAAATAAGAGTAATTGCAGCGAAATATAAAACATTTAACTATTCTGAACTTAAAATAGGAACGAAGAAATATTTGCAGTATTTTAGAAGAAAGGTTAGGAATACATGCCTCAATAGATAAACCTCTTATCTTTAATTATATGCCATATCATTCAGTCCTGATGTGTCTGCATTTCCATTGACAGACCACTTGACTTTTTTTATTATTCACCATTTCAGGTTTATCTCTATTGTGAATCCACTCATTTCATTACTATACGTAATCAGGCTTTACTTTTACAATCTCTGTCTGGATTTGAATGCCTTGCACTATGCGTATCTATCATAAAAGATACCATTCAATTAAGTGAATATATAATTGTCTATTCTTTACGTTTATCCTTAACGTCTACCCACACGATAATAACATATAAGGATCATCTTTAATCATATAATATTTAAAAGACACGTTGACTCATTATCCACATAACACGTACACATAAGGCATGTAATCATATTATTCATATAACACATAATTCATGTAGCACATAAGTTGAATCGTCAAAAGATAGGCCTCGATACGTTTAGAATTGAGATCGGGTCAAAGAGAGTATTTTATCGATCAATAACTGACTCAGAATGATCATAAAACAAACGCCCTTTTGATACAAAAAAATTTAGGTCTCGAAAATATTTTTAATAGAAGAAAAATATTTTTCTGAGTCTAGAGGCGTTCATTTCGTATTAAACGGACGAACCATTGATTTATTATAAATGAAATAAGAATAATACAATTAATAATAATATTAACTGAATTTTAAATACCTTTATATAATTTTGAAGGCTCAAAATGATTTTTAAATCATTATTTGGGTTAATTATAAATAATTATATTTTATTTATTTATTTATAGATAATATTTATTAATTAATTAAATTAATTAATTAATTAATTAAATCCATAAATAATTAATTAAAACAAATTATCATTAACGAAATCAAATTCTGGATTTTTGAAAATAATTAAGAAAATAATTTTCTGGAATTTAAAATAATTTACTTATTAATTAACTAAATTAGTTTGAATTTAAAATCAAATTTTTAGAATTTGAAAATGAATTTTGAATTATTTTTAAAATAAAAATTGTAGAAACAGGTTTTGGATATAAGGTTGTCTTCAACCTTGGATCACAGGCGGGAGGGGCCGGTGGCAAGGTGATCGGAGCTGGACGAACTCGTCGCCGGCAACTAGGTTACCCAGAAAATCCGGCCGACGGTTGGCGGAGTTCCGGCCATCCAACACCAGCCAAAACCCCCACCAATCCATCCCGTTTTGATCTTAAATTTATCCTTATACTCCTAGGAATACAAAAATGCCTCCAGCATTACCGAATCATCATTAAACCACCAACTCCGGTGAATTCGAAGCCAAAATCTGATGATATAATCGGAAAAGTTCGATTTTAACAAAATCGATACCAAACTCATCAACTAATAGCTTAAATCAAAGCTGTGAACATTTAAAATCTAAAGAAACTATCTATATCACCAAACGATCACTAAACAAGCTGAAAAATCAAATCAAAATTTGGAGGAAACACTTAACATCGACTTAACACTTCCGGGGGTTAAACAACTACAATTTATACACCAATCAATTACAAACTCGATTATAAAGCTTATTTAAACATCAAAATCAACAAACGATTCATGAATCAAAAATCCCCAAATTACAATTTAGAACATTCATACCAAGAACCCTAATTTTATTTCTAAGAATCAAACCACCTTTTCTATATGTTATTGAATTCCAAATTAGTCATATAATATACCAAAATGACCAAGATAAAATTATCTACATGATTCAAGCATCAAATCAAATCAACAACATCAAGAACAAAAATTCCTTTTTTAATCCTTAATTAATTCGAATTAAAATAATTAAATAAGAAAATCACCTTGATTTCTGCACTAAAATAGTTGATTGATTCATAAAGTACTTTTTGAGAGCTTCGATTTGATATATGGCACACCCGAATCGGAGTTCGATAGCGCCTTCGTTCGAGGGTTTGATTTTCAAGAACGCAACGTTTTTAGGGTTTTTCTCTGTAAATTCTGTATTTTTACTGATTGATTACGATTATACGAATAAAACGAAATAAGAAAAAGGCTATTTATATTTATGGAATATTGGTTCATTTTGGATCGTATTGGATTGATAAATTAGTTATTTAGCCGCTAAGTAACTACAAAAACGATCCGATTTGATACCAGTATTGGATAATTATCCAAACCGGGCTTCTAATAAAACACTTTATATGAAAATAATGTAATAATATCCCGTCTTTTGATAATACGGGTTTTGTTGATTTATCGAAATGATTATCGTATCGAAAATTTTGCGCTGGGCCACGCACGGGTCTAACCGTAATCTGGATCGAATAAGTCAAAACACGAAAACTGTCCGGAATTACCAGATTAGGTTAGGAATGAGTTTTTGGATGAGTTTTGGGTTGTAAAAACGTAAAAACGATTGAAGTTGGAGGATTCTTGGCCTTATAAAATAGTTTCATAATTATTCAGAAAATAATTAATAAATTCACAAATCATTATAAAATCATATAACACTCCAAAAATTACCAGATTAATACCTTAATTATTTATTTTTTATTCTGGATATATTAGAATTAACATACTCATATTTTATTATATATAAACATCCAAATATTATTATCAATCATCAGATAATTCACCAAAAAATAACATAATAATCACATAATAATCAATTATTGATAAAAACAATTAGACGTTATGTCCCAGATGTTACATCCTTCCCCCCTTAAAAAGATTTTGTCCTTAGAATCATACTAAGGATCAGATATTGATACATTCAAGTATTTCACTTCCACTTCCTCAGGTTGATCCCTCAACCATACAACTTTTCATAAACTTTTAACTCGCAACATCAATCATTACTCAAAAGTCTCTTGCTGACATCATATTCTATTAGTTGCTCATATAACTCAACTCAAGTCTCCATTTTATATATAATGGATCCAAATTACTCTTCCTGGATATACACATATAAACACCTTATGAATCTGTTATACATGTGGCGATGAAGCCAACTCACTTACACTTATCCTACCTATTTTACTGTCTCAAAAGGACCAGCATAACGCATATAAATTTTCTTTTCTTTCAGATTCTAGTATTCGTGCTCATGAATGTTTCCAATACTTACTGATTGTTGAATCTCATTCCCACATGTCTCCTTGTTCAATTAACTTAGTTCGTAATCACTTCTAATCGCATTCAAGGCTCTTTAATTGTTCCCGTAATCTTCTTTTTCATCTACGAATGATATAATGAGGCCATGGCGTATTTGATTTTCGACATTCTCAAAGTTACACTAGAGTTAAGATTTAACCAGAAAATCTCAACTGGGTACGATTGATGCACAAACGTATCATCATACCTTATTTCCCTTGAATCACAATCGAGTAGAGAAATTTACTAACCTGGAGGTATCACCCGCATATTCTAATGCAAAATATCAATTATTTTGGTTCCAAGGAGTTCTCATACTAAACTAACTGCAATGCTCTCCCTTTACGTCTAGTCATATATAACATCTATTCTTTTCTTTGTCATATTATCAGAAAGTCTTTGACATCTATGTCTTGCCTCATATTCTTGGAATAACTTAAATCCCTTAAGTTAAGTAACACCATTTCTTCAAGCAGCAACTAACCCACTTATTGGACAAGTTGTTCATTAATAAAAGAGAATGACTAGGTTTAGGATAATCTATTGATAATAATTCAATTGATGTTTTCCCCCATTTTCTCTTCATGTCGGGTCACTAGATATTTCTTTTAGCCCTCGATATTTAATCATATTCCTGGGATGTATTCCCTATCTCAATTTACAAATGTTTCATCAAATTCTTCAATTTCCTGCTGTCCACCAATATTAGATTAAGTGATAATATCGATCAATTCCAATCTATACTTGAATCTGATAGTGCATCACAATCTCCTTGTAGCAACATCAACTTATTCCTTAGATAGAGTATTCGTTAATAAAAGGATGGTTAGATTTAGTTAACCTATCCTTAATAATTTAAATAATGCTTGCTTCATTTCTGGTTTTCAAATGATTCTCTATATTGCTCCTTAATGAGCTATATTCATTTTTGAAAAGGTTGCGGTAATAGGTTCACCCTCTGATGCTGGTTTTGATTCTTCAATAAATATGACATTTACTTATATGTCCGTCTATTTCCATTCTTATGCCATGTCAATCAATACCTTCATTTAAATTTCCATATTTAATCACAGTCTTCGAATGAATTTCCTATTTCCAAATATAGGCATCTCACTCCATGCCTTACATTAGCTCTGGCACCCTGACGTTTATAACTTTCCTATATCCTGGACAATCTTATAAAATTTCTTTATCATCCTTTTGATTCCACTTTCCTTTCTAGTCAAGTTCTCCATTTTCATGACTTATTGTCTCTTCTTAACATAAATGATTCCTTCTTTCTAATTGTACTGATTTGGTTATTATTTGATCAATTATTATGTGATTAACACCGAAATGAAAGCTTTTTACAAATATTCAAATTCTTGTCGACCGAACTATCAAAACCCATTGACAGTTATTTTCTTAGTCTTACTCACATAATTGCTATTCGCACAACTTTCATTTTTAATCAACTCCAACTATCCTCTTGTACATCTTTGGCTTTTTTGCATTGAAGATTTGTTTCAACTTATTAAGGTCTATGCCCTCTATACATCTTCTCTCCTGCATCACCAGGAGATCTCCTTCTTTAGTTCACATGCCAACATTGTCAGCTTATATCATACATCAAATACTTGTATTCTCGCGTTCTCCGGTATTTTGTAATCATTCTTGTTACATTGTCATTCTATTTTGATATACCTACAAATCCTTTAATAAAACTTTATTGAAGATGATAAAATTTCTTTAATCATCTAACAACATCCATATTGGCATAGTTTCTAATCTCGTCTTTATTCAACCTCTCTTCTTTATTCTCTTCCTTCCTTCTCCTGGCTCTTATCTTGACCCTTGAGTTCTTGAAAACATTCTTCTCACTCGCATGTGTAAATAACGTTTTAATTCTCTTATCTATTTTAAAGGCATATTTATCCAATTAAAGCCTCACACACTTGCGGTAACATTGCGCTAATTTTGCTAAACTTCTGAATTCTACTGGTGTCCTTACTTCCTCCAAAATTCTTATTGCTTTTCCTTCGGATCTGAAAATCACATCAGAATTTGACTTAACCTAATTGGAATCGATTTCCATCTAACTGACCATAAGTTGGTAAAATTAGCCAATTAACTCTTTTAATTGATCAATCAAACCAAGTGATGACTAGCTAAATGAAATTGGAGACCAATTATATAAAGTCAGTTTGGCTACAACCACTTCTTTCAAGAATCGAGATGGAAATCATTTGGAGTATCAACAAGAATATTAATAAAACATGGAAGCATACTTTTGCCTTTAAAAGTAGGGTATTTCTAAAAATTTGGGCAACAACTCCTCTACATTAAGGACTACTAGTCGGACTCAAGCCGACACCAACAATCAACCAAACAACCAACCAATCCAAATCAATCCACCATCAAAAACTCATCATTTCACCATACTTCAGATCATATCATACTGGTATCTACATATACTACTGACTAGCATAACATACAACTTTTATCAAATTAGGGACATAACCATACCTTTCATTTATTCCTTCAAAATATCTCGGAACTTCACTAGTGAATATAAAATTATTATGTTATTTCTCAAAAACTTTATTCCAAGATTTTTCTAGTTCATCATTAAGATCTCTAATTAACAATTTGTTCATAATTCTGTTCTAAAGAAATATTTTAATCTTATTTTCCACGGCTCATACCTGTATATGGATGCTTTTAAGAACCTATACTGTATCTTTCAACTGATCAAACAAATCCTCTACCCTTGAGAATATACACTTCTTCTCATTAGTTAACTTGTCTAACTTCGGATTACCAACACGTGGTTTCAACCAATATTATCATAATATGAGAGAATTCATTTAGTTTCAAAGCGTTACTTCTTAAGAAATTTCGCAATTGGATCCCCATTTCTTCATTTCTAGTTATGTCTTTCTATACGGAACCTTCGTTTCTGGCTCAGCTATGAGTGTCAAATTTACCATAACTCACTTACTTGAGTTGAACATCCTACAAATTCCTTGAAGAACATGCTCAAAATTTATTTGTAACTAGAATTTCTTCGATCTTGAACCTTCATGACAAGTATCTCCCACATGATTGAGGTACGCTTCATCTTCACAATGTATTAATCGATTGTCCGGTTATTATTAAGAATTCCTTCATCTACTTCTGTTGTCCCATCAATCATTTGCCTCGTCTGATGTATGCAACTTTACTTTATTATTTCTATGGTTAATTTACCTCATGCGGTTTGCTAACCACTCCAATTCACGCCCAAAATTTCAGACTTGATAAGTATCACGTATACAGATTTCTGCTTCTGATTTGATATTGTCGTGACAACAGCGTTATTGGCATACTAATTTGCATATGTCCACCATTTATTGGCTTACAATCATCTTTATACTCAACAAGTAATTCCTCTGCTACACGAGGTTATTTAACTCCTTTTAGAACGCTCAAAGAGTAGACTTTACACAAGAAGAGAATTTTTGTATATGATTCTGATGGGAAAACTTTTGTAAAGTATAATAAATACAAGGAAACAATCGAAAGGATCCATAAATCAATAAGTCACAATTGAAGATGAAAGAATGAATTATGATTTAGATATGAACGAGAGAACCATATTTGTACTCAAGATGGCCAGTCTTTCATACTATATGGCATATAGCACATGATTAATTGGCGTCCCACCGAACTCTTCGTTATTTCGACAAAGCGTCACATCATAACACTGCTTGTCTCGATCCAAAAAGAAATATTATGAGAAGAGAAATAATTTGAAAGGGATAAAATAAATTTTCATTCCTTCTTGTCTCATATATTTATTACTAAAAGAAACTCACACGTATTCACGAATCAAGAAGAGTATACGCAGTCGTGGAAAAGAATGACACCGTTGGTCACCATCTACATTGCACTTATGCATACTTTCAGGGTTCGTTCGAGTAACAGACTCTAGATCCCCGTCAGATGATAGATTCAGAATATCTTCTGGAAATACCTTTAACATTCGACCAATTTGAGCATAATTATCTTCTCGTTGGATTTTCCGTCATCACTTCTTGCTTCATCCCTGCCATGTAAGTCTTATATTTTTAGCGTCATGCTTCCCTGTTTGATACTTGAGTAATTCGACCATAATCGCGTTATTTCAGAATTTATAATCATAATTTCTAATTTCTTCTATACCGCGTAGAGTAACCATTGATCCCGCAATGCCTCGACTCCGTCGATAGAAATATTATTCTTATTCAATCATCTGGAGAATTCCTCTATTTTCTTCAATCATCCTTGAGCTTCTTTTGGGTTAACGAATCCATTTTAAACTTTAATCATTTCATGGATTGAATAAATAACAGTTCCGCACGTTAATTCAATTGTTGATACTATTTGACAAGGTTTACACTCTTTTTTCGAGAAAATTCTAAACTTTTCTGTATTAGCGGGTCTACTTGGCCATCTGAACTAACAATACTGAGTTCAATCAAATATTTTTCTGGGTAATCTAATACTTATAACAATAAGAACTCAAGTAGTAATTTGACAACCAAAATTTTAAAACTCATTTTGTGTAAAGATCTTTTAGAAATTCTGTTAAGAAAACCTGTTTCGAAAATTTGTTTTAGAATTTTGAAAATCAAACCTCTGGTTATCTTTACTATATGATTTGGTTGTTGTTCTCTTCAACCACAACAAGGTACCTAATTAAAGAAAAGACCACCTAAGGGTCCATCCACTTCAATATATTTTCTACCCTTTATTGGGTTCATTTTGCCTTCATTAATCGACAAAAACTTCATTTACTGTTGCATACCATTTTATTCGTAATTCTAACTCCAGTGTTGGCATCTGGTACTATCTTTGATATTTTTCATCGTCGTCCTTGATATCATATTTACATCCAGTTAACGCAAATTCAACATTTTATCCACAAATAAAAGCGTATCTTTTTGTTAATCTTTAGTATGTCTAACAAGGTAGATATCATTCCTTGTGCGGCGCCCGAAAAATGATAAGGAGCTTTTCGTCACAGTGGTGCCTTCAAACTCGCAACATTGGCTCTTCGTCATCTTTAATCAACTCGTTACTTCCAGTCTAAAGCTTGTCCTACTACATAATTTTAAGTTGGATCATCCTGAAACTCATCTATCTTTTCTTATACGAAGTTCTCACACGAATCAATCTCCTATTTTTTAAAACCACATAAAAGCAGGGTAATTTACCCATTCTCCGTCAAGCTATCGATTCTTCGCAACCATAGGATCTGGGAACTCAATATATCTATATCGTCAATATACTCGCCTTCCACTTATCTTAACAATATCTTATCTTACTAATCAATATCAGATCTGCTAATCCTAACTCACACTCAACTTGAACTCAAAATGAGTATACTTAGGGTCTTCCTTATCTTATATGACTTGTCAATCCTATCTTACTTCCACCTATTCTTATTTCAGGGACCGATAACCTGTGGCTCTGATGCCAACTGTAACATCCCCAAATCCGGGGTCAGGATTGGATGTCAATAAACAACTTTAAACAATATAAACCTGTATATTAAAAAAAATATACAGATAACCCCTCATTATTCCGGATCTCTTACATGTTATGGCATGAAACAAGAATCTAACCTTCTAAAATTACAATATCTAAATACAATTTTATTATCTCTTAACTAACTTCCTCGTATTGATCACTCTGACACCTCCCAATCCCTTTCAGCTGGAATCTCTTCACTTTTGCTGTCTATTGAAAGCTATTCACTTTTGCCCTCATTTGATACTGAAAGAAATAGGATTTCACAAAGCAAGAGTGAGCCAAAAATACCCAGCAAGTATCATAGATGGTTTCCAGGTATCAGATTAAAGAAACTTCTGGAAATGATTTTTGAAAGATTTCAAAACATCTTTATTTATTTAAAACAGTTGAGCGAATAAAACATCAACCCTTCTTGGCCTTTAATCATAAATCACATCTTTCTGCAAAAGAACAGTGAACGTTTCACTAATTCATCTCTTTGAATCAAATCTTTATTTTATTTTGTAATTATAAATTTTTCAAGAAGGAATGCCGTTAATGGCGATCAACAATAAATTAGACTGGACACTAGAAACCAACATATGCACTATAACCTGTTGATCAATCATGATATAGTGCGGATCTATATCCAACTGCATAGACCCAACCAACATATGGGGTACTCAGGCAACTATGGCCTAATAATCAAGGGACCAACCATCTCTGGCCCTTAGGGTCCAGTTCATTCCTGGCCCTCATCGTAACCATCATGTCCGTGGAGTATATTGATGTCAAATCATTTTGATTTCAAAATATCCCAATTCAGGGTTCGCAAATAACCCGAAAGAATGGGTATTTGCTCAAGAGATCAATCGATATTCAAGGAACAAGATCAAAAGGCACTTGCATAAATAAGAGTAATTGCAGCAAAATATAAAACATTTAACTATTCTGAACTTAGAATAGGAACGAAGAAATATTTGCAGTATTTTAGAAGAAAGGTTAGGAATACTTTCCTCAATTGATAAACCACTGATCTTCTATCAGCCATATCATTCAGTCCTGATGTTTCTGCATTTCCATTGATAGACCACTTGACCTTTCTTATTATTCACCATTTCAGGTTTATCTCTATTGTAAATCCACTCGTTTCATTACTATACGTAATCAGGCTTTACTTTTACAATCTCTGCCTGGATTTGAATGCCTCGCACTATGCGTATCTATCATAAAAGATACCATTCAATTAAGTGACAATATATAATTGTCTAGTCTATACATTTATCCTTATCGTCTACCCTCCCGATAATAACAGATAAGGATCATCTTTAATCATATAATATTAAATAGACATGTTGACTCATTATCCACATAACACGTACACATAAGGCATGTAATCATATTATTAATATAACGCATAATGACATAATTCATGTAGCACATAAGTTGAATCATCAAAAGATAGGTCTCGATACGTTTAGAATTGAGATCGGGTCAAAAAGAGTATTTTATCAATTAATAACTAACTCAAAATGATTCATAAAACAACAGACCTTTATATACAAAAGAATTTAGGTCTCGAAAATATTTTTAATAGAAGAAAAATGTATTTCTGAGTCTGGAGGCGTTCGTTTCGTATTAAACGGACGAACGGTTGATTTATTATGAATAAAATAAGAATAATTCAATTAATAATAATATTAATTGAATTTTAAATACGTTTATATAATTTTAAAGGCTCAAAATGATTTTTAAATCATTATTTGGCTTAATTATAAATAATAACATTTTATTTAATTTTATAGATATAGTTAATTAATTAATTAATTAAATCTATAAATAAATAAATAAATCCATAAATAATTAATTATAATAAATTATAATTAACTAAATCAAATTTTGGATTTTTGAAAATAATTAAGAAAATAATTTTCTGGAATTTAAAATAATTTAGTTATTAATTAACTAAATTAGTTTGAATTTAAAAAATCAAATTTTTAGAATTTTAAAATGAATTTCAAATTATTTTTAAAATAAAAATTGTAAAAAACAGGTTTTGGAAATAAGGTTGTCTTCAACGTTGGATCACAGGCGGTAGGGGCTGGTGGCAAGGTAACCGGAGCTGGAGGAACTCGTCGCCGACAACTGGGTTACCCAGAAAATCCGGCCGACGGTTGACCGAGTTTCGGCGATCCAACGCCAGCCAAAACCCCCCACCAATCCATCCCATTTTGATCTTAAATTCATCCTTATACTCCTAGGAATACGGAAACGCCTTCAGCATTACTGAATCATCATTAAACCACCAACTCCGGTGAATTCGAAGCCACAATCCGATGATATAATCAGAAAAGTTCGATTTTAACGAAATCGATACGAAACTCATCAACTAATAGCTCAAATCAAAGCTGGGAACATTTAAATCTAAAGAAACTATATATATCACCAAACAATCACTAAACAAGCTGAAAAATCAAATCAAAATTCGGAGAAAATAGTTAGCATCGACTTAACACTTCCGGGGGTTAATCAACTACAATTTATACACCAATCAATTGCAAACTCGATTATAAAGCTTATTTAAACATCAAAATCAACAAACGATTCATGAATCAAAAATCCCTAAATTTCAATTTAGAACATTCATACCAAGAACCCTAATTTTATTTTTGAGAATCAAACCACCTTTTCTATATGTTATTGAATTCCAAATTAGTCATATAATATACCAAAATGACCAGGATAAAATTATCTACATGATTCAAGCATCATATCATATCAACAACATCAAGAATAAAAATTCCTATTTTAATCCTTAATTAATTCAAATTAAAATAATTCAATAAGAAAATCACCTTGATTTCTGCATTAAAATTGTTGATTGATTCATAAAGTACTTTTCGAGAGCTTCGATTTGATATATGGCACGCCCGAATCGGAGTTCAATAACGCCTTTGTTCGAGGGTTTGATTTTCAAGAACGCAACGTTTTTAGGGCTTTTCTCTGTAAATTCTGTATTTTTACTGATTGATTATGATTATACGAATAAAATGAAATAAGAAAAAGGCTATTTATATTTATAGAATATTGGTTCGTTTTGGATCGTATTGGATCGATAAATTAGTTACTTAGCCGCTAAGTAACTGCAAAAACGATCCGATTTGATACCCGTATTGGATAATTATCCAAACCGGGCTTCTAATAAAACACTTTATAAGAAAATAATGTAATAATATATCGTCTTTTGAGAATGCTGGTTTTGTTGATTTATTGAAATGATTACCATATCGAAAATTTTACGTCGGGCCGCGCACAGATCAAACTGTAATCTGGATCGAAAAAGTCAAAATACGAAAAATGTCCGGAATTACTAGATTAAGTTAGGAAGGTGTTTTCGGAAGAGTTTCGGGTTGTAAAAACGTAAAAACGGTTGAAGTTGGACGATCCCCGGCTTTATAAAATAGTTTCGTAATTATTCAGAAAATAATTAATAAATTCACAAATCATTATAAAATCATATAACACTCCAAAAATTACCAGCTATATACCTTAATTATTTATATTTTATTCTGGACATATTAGAATTAACATACTCACATTTTATTATATACAAACATCCAAATATTATTATCAATCATTAGATAATTCACCAAAAATTCACATAATAATCACATAATAATCAATTATTGATAAAAATAATTACACGTTATGTCCCGGATGTTACATTGCGTAAGTGGGTAATTCGGTTGCGCACATTACATAACCTGTTGGTGAGGCTGACAGTTACGTGATAACTCAACACGATAACAACACTAGAACACGACAGGTTAATAATACTACGTTTACACAAGAAATCAGGAAGAATGAAGACAAGGAAAATACAAATAATCAGAAGATTAGAAGAAGGCCTAAAGTCTGTCTACAGGTCACTGAAAGAAGTTCATTAATATGATCATGCCTCAGTGAAGAACAAAGGTTAAAGACTCTCAGGGTTTCAGAAATGTTGAAGATTCAGTATACAAGTGCTACCGGAAGATTTCAATGTAATGGCATTGATTGAAGATAGACAGTGTTTGAAGCATAGCAATCTGAAGAATTTAAGACAGGGTATAGACAGAGGTTAATGAAGACGTTGTCTAAAGTACCATAAAGGATTCCAGTGAAAGTACAGTTGTTTATTGACAGTCAGTGTCTGAAGCGATAAAGTTGTTGCAAGCTTAACAATTTAATCAAGGCCATAATACGAAGACCTGAATCGGGGTTAGTCGTCTGTGAACCAGACCAGTTGCACTAGGCGCCAACAACTCGTGAAAGAAATCTGGGTATTATTTATAGAAGAATTGTTAAGTTGAGGAACGTACTTGGATTGAACGTTTATCTGTTAAAGTAGGAGAAGAGGTGAGCGGGGTATACAGTTAAACAGCTCAGGGGACTGGCGAAGCTCAAAGTTTCATTGTTAAATTAAATAAATTTATTTAGTGGACTTTAATATAATTTATTTAATAAACTTAAAATGATTTATCTTATAAACTTTAAATAAGTTTATTTTATAAATCTAAATTAGTTTATTTACATAAGTTATATTTAAGTTTATTTTATAAATTAAATTTAGTTTCAATTTAAACTTAGAAAGAAAAAGAAAAGAAAAAGAAAAGAAAAAAAGGGAAGAAAAGAAAACAAATAAAGAAACGGAAATCAAAAAGAAAATAAAACAAAAGAAAGAAAAAGGAAAAATAAAAAATAGAAAACAAAATAAACAAAAGAGAAAATCAAACGTACAGGTTGCTAGTACTTATTTTTGGTTAGTACATATGTTGTATTAGTGCACCACGAGGTCGCCATAGGTTGCCCCCTCCCCCTGGTCGCCACAGATGTGTTGTATGAATTTTTTTTAGGTACAAGTATGTACTAGGAGGAGTATTGGTCGCCACAGAACAAGGAACTAAAGCTTTTGACACACAACAAACTCCTCTCCTCAGCCACACAATTTTATTGGATATAAAGTCTACACTTTGCAGCAGAAAGATTCAGCCATTCATTTTTTGGATCATTTTCTGTTCATCTTCTCTCCCAAAAGAGAAGTGAAAATGGCAGCAATGATTTATAGAGAAGCTCAAGCTTTTTGTATATCCGTTTAACTTCTCACCGGAGTAACGTTATAATGCCGGATTTAATTCTTGTATATTCATAGGGGCATTATAATCGTTACCCGGTAATTAAATCCTAGTACAAACAAAAGCTAAATCATTGTATAGGATTTGATTTGTAAATCTTTGTAGTAGCTAGGAACTTTATTGTTCTTAGATTGTAGTCAGTTAATTTATTTACCGGAGTGTAGCAACACCCTTCGAGGATTTATATACGAATATATACTTCCCCGAATATCTTGTGTTCCTCGTTTTATGGTACCAAACACTATTCCTCTCAAGAACACGAAACCACTAACCGAGCACTAAATCTTTTATCCACTAAAGATTCGAAAGAATTTTTAATTTAGTGATTATCATATTCAACCCCCCCTTCTACGATAATTCGGGACCTAACATAATCGATTAGTCCAGCATAGTTAATTAGAGACCTAGCTAGTCTCTGCGGATCCGATTATTTTGTGTGAAAGCCCGATCAGCTTTCCTAGACATTTTGTGTGATAGCCCGACCAGCTATCCTAGATAATTTGTCTGGAGGCCTGATCAGCCATCTATAGATAACATCTAATACATATCTGATTGTGGTTTTGTGGTTTCAGTAACGGAACAAGTGATTGTGGTTCCAGTATCGGAACAAGTGATTGAGGTTCCAGTAACGGAACAAGTGGTTTTGGGTCTCTGTAATAGGACAAATGGTTTTATGGTTCCTGTAATGGAACAGAAGATTTGGAAATGAAAATAGCATGCTAAAATTAAACTCTGGTATTTATGCACAGCACACAACTGTTGATTTTGTTTTACAGAGCATGCTAGTTAACGAGTTATGAATTTTGTTCCTATAATTGCTTTACTTTAAATCATTTACTTGTTATTCATATAGTGCTACTGCTGAGCAATTGATTGCTCACCCTTGCAATATGTTTTATATATGTATTGCAGATGCCTAGGAGATTCTTCTGTGGTAGTCATGGTAGAGTTCCAGTTCCTCCCATGTCAGGCTCCTCTGAGGTAGTTGTGTAAGACCAAAGATGGTCTGTTGAGTTGCTGTATTAAGTTAGTTGTCAGGATTGTAAAAAGGTAAATTGGTTTGAGATAGTTGTTGAAATGACCCCAATTTTTGGAAAAAAAATTAAAACCCTGATGAATAGTAACTTTTACTGATGATGCTGATTAAGGAAAATTATCAGACCACACTATATAGAAGTACTGTTATGAAAATTCTGAGATCGTATTAGTATTCCATAAAGTAAATGAGTGTATGTAAAGGTCGTCAGAATTCGGATTCGAACACTTTGGTTTTCCACGAAAATCCACCAAATACCGAAAGGATTAAGTATAAGGTAACATAATTAAAAGGATTTTTATTTAAGGATTATAGCAGAGGATCAATAAAGGAAGATAAGATATTAAGAAAGGTTTAGGGAAGCCCAAGTAATAAGATCCCGAATATGATCTCCCAAACGATTAACAGGAACGAGAGTTAAGAGAACCGTAAAAAAAATAAACGGTCAAGAAACAAGCTTATAAAAGAAGCAAGGGAGATTAATCAAGTGGAGTAGAAACTAGGTGACATCATCACACCATAAAAATGTGACATGTGGCTTGGGGATGAGGTCATCAAGATGATGCAAGCACTTTAATAAAGTGGAGATGAGATATTTAATCAAGTAACCACTTGATTAATTCACAACCAAGTAAATTTTGGCACAAATCTCAAGGTCAACCAAGCAAAAAGGAAAGCAAAAGACCATTTCTTCATTTTTGAAGAGAAAACCCGAGAGGAAAGGGGGCAAAAAATGGAGAAGAAAGAAATGCTTGTATCTTGAGTTTCCCTTGGCCGATTCGCACGTGCTACCAGTCAAATCGAAGCCCTCGAAAAGCTCTACGGATATAGGGTAACCACTCTCCTCACCTCCTTTATTATCATACTCGTTTTTCATGATTTATGGCTAGATGAATAGTACTTTCTTGAAATTAATTTTTTGTTCTTTATTTCTTTTGGAAAGATCAAGCTAGTATGAGGATAGATCAAGGCTCCCTAAGGTTTCCTAGCAACTTATCACACACCAAGGAAGGTATAAACTTCAAACCCTAGCCTTTACTTTGATCATTAGTGAGTTTGATGGTTGGTTTTGTAAATGAGAAGCATGATCTTTGATTATTAGTAGTTTGATTTGAATTTGGAGTGATTTCACTACTAGAAAAAAGACCTTAGACATCGGTTACCGATGTCTATGTAAAAAATGTATGATATCTTCGGGACTGATGTTAAATGTATTTTCTCATAGACATCGGTTAAAAACCGATGTCTAAGTAATATTACACATCATTTCTGGAAAATTTCTGATGTCTAATTCACATTCTTGTTATATAATTGTGTAATATCAAGTTCGAAAATGTAATATTAGGACGATTAGGCCTATTTAAAACTATAACACACAAGTAATATTTATAATTTAACATCGATTAAAAATAAAAAACCGATGTCTCTATCTTCTTAGACATCGGTCTTTGAAAAAAAACCGATGTCTCTATCTTATTAGACATCGATTATTTTCTAAGTACCCGATGTCAATGTTGACAATAGACATCGGTTGTTTTCTAAAAAATCGATGTTAATATGATAAATAGACATCGGGTGTTTATTTTTGAATTGATGTTATTACCCTGTTTTCATGTGCTAATATTCCTTTATTAACATCGAATATTTTGTTTTGACTGATGTCTTTGTGATTTTAAGACATTGCTTTTATATGTGTAAACTGATGTGTATTTATGGTTTTAAACATTGGTTCTAAAAACTGGAAACAACCCGCCTGTAATAAGTTTTACAATACATATACATGAATCGAGTAAAGTAATCTTCTACGACAGATTGATACAAAATCCCTCCTATAATAAATTTTATAATGCATGTACATGAATATCTCTAGCCGTAATTACATTTACTCGAGTAAATATTAACAAGTTTAAATGAATTACATTTGGTTAGATGAATAATGCAAGAGCTACTACATAGTTTCTATTAGACTACTACTATTATACTTTGTCAGATCATTGTATATGTCCTTGAATTTGTAGACAACCTTTCTAAGTGATTTAAGGAACTCATTAGACATACCAAGAGTGCACTTGAGCTCGGATATTTTTGTGCATGAATACAAATTCAAGGTACCGGTACTTCACATGGCATTAGATTTACAAATTACGGCTTCTTTACTTGGAAGGATGAACTTTATTTGCATTAAAAATTTGTAGAAAATGGGAGTGTAGACCTTACCCTTTTTTCTTCTAGACCATTCCCGTAAACAGCCTTTCTCTTTATGTAATAGCATGTACCAGACATCAATGGTCCTATGAGTCCATCAATTCCAGGCCATTTTTAACTGTAAATAATAATGACAAAGTATCCCAAACAATGTTACTTCATACATTCCTCCAAGTCATAGCTAAAATGTACCGTGAATTGCTTATAATACCTGATACCCTAAGATGCATAACCAAATACCCTGACCATATTATGCTATATCCAAATTGACATAAACAGATCTTTGTATATTTATATAAACAAACCAGAACGGTTAAGGCATACAATACCTCAAGAGAACTGTAATAACCCCAAAATTTTGAACTTTTTGTAACCCTTATGAATAGTGTTTTTGCTGATATTGCTGAATAAGAAAACTTTTCATGCCACACTATGTAGGGATTCTGTTATTGATATTCTGAGATTTTATTAGTACTCTATATGGTATATAAGTGTATGTAAAGATCGTCAGAATCCAATTCGGAACACTTTGATTTTTCCCGGAAATCCACTAGATACGGAAAGAATTGAGTATAAGGTAACAGGATAAAAAGGATTTAAATTAAAGGATTATAAGAGAGGATCATAAAAGGATTATAATGTATTGAGAAAGGTTAAGGAAACCCAAGTAATAAGATCCCGTGTATGATCCCTCAAACGAGAAATGAGAACGAAAGTTAAGCGAACCGTATAACAGATCAGCGGTCATTAGGCAAATAATTAGGAAGTTAATCAAGGAGGTTAGGGATGATGAGGTCATCCAACCAATATGAAGAGGGCAAGTAAGGGATGATGACATAACAAAGTGACATAAGCATGACATAAGGAGAAGGAGGTTTGGTTGATTTAAAACCACACAAAGTTCAAGGTTAGAAAGGTAATTAACCAAAAACAAAACAAAAACAACCAAGCTAGACAAAACAAATCAAAGCAAAACACAAAATCATTTCTTTCTTCAACATTGCTCTCGGCTTTTCTTCATTTCAAGAAGAAGAATTTTCAAAATTCAAGTTCCAAGCTTCCTAAATTGGTAAGATAATTATCTAGTACTCCTTATGCATAGTTATGGCTATTCCATAAGTTTAAGCCTCCAAATCATTCACAATCTTCTCCAAGAAATCAATGAAGAAGATAATGAATAGTGATTTCAAGATTTTTAACTTGATTTTTCTTGTTTTTCCTTTAAGATCCAAGCATCCCTAAGACATCTCAAGGCTTCCTAGCTACTCACATCACTTTAAGGAAGGTATAACATCTCCAAACCCTAGCTTTACTTTGTATATTAGGATGATTTTGATAGTTATGGTAAAAGAGTATCTTAATGCTTGCATAATTAGAGTTTGGGTTGGAGTTGTGGTAAATTGGATGTTGAAATCTTATTGATTGGTTAAAGGAGTTAAGTATAGTTTAAATTCAAGTTTAAGAATAAGTATAAATTGTTAATGTTGAGTTGATTGGGGCTGTTATGATGTAGTGTGGATGGAGGTTGGTTGTATGAATGAATTGGGATTGATTGGTGGTTGAATTGGAATGGTATAAAATTGGGAAATCGCGTAAACATAGCCGTCGTAATGTCCGATTTACTTTAGACTGCTTTTGTTCATAACATTAGGACCCGTGAACTCACTACTAGGTTTTGACCATTGCCATGATTAGATAGTTCATGTTACGAGCTTCGTTTTGATATGTGGTTCGTTTGAATCCGATGTACGGTTTAGGAGAAACGACCGTTTTAAGTAACGGCATTTCGCGACCGAACCATTACCCCTCGCCTTACTTTGAAACCTTGGTTAAGGATTTTAAAGGACTAATTGGAGTATGAAACATTTATGTAAAGTGTAATAGACAGTTGGTAAGACTCTCGCGAAAGAATCGCCTTAAAACTCGTAATGGTTAATTTATTAAAAATGGTGGAGCCGAGGGTACTCGAGCGACTTAAGTGAATCGTTAAGCGCAAAGCGAGCGTTAGAGTCTAAATTGGTTAAAGTATAGATTTATAAGTGACTTTGGTTTAATTCCAACTTATATGTTGTTTATAGGTTACCAGACTCGTCCCAAGCCATTTGTAACCCCCAGTCGCTCAGGCAAGTTTTCTACCCGTATAACTGTTGTTGTGATGTATATGTGTATATGCATGATCTTGTGATAAATGCATATTTGTTATTAGTAAAATTCTTGCGATATATTGGAGCATGTGATATGGTATATATGCATGCCTGTTTCGTATTCTTGATTTATATGTCTATTGGTTCAAATGCTTATTATTTGCATAATACATATGCTAGAGATAAGCAGTAGTTGCGTATACCCTTAGTATAGGGGACCCAAAGGTGAACATATTTCTAAACCGGGAGTCGATATTCCCGAGTATATTATATATATATATATAATTATATATATATATGGATATAGTTTTCAAAACTATTGATCGAATAAGGTTTATTCGATAACTTTATTTTATTTAATGAATATTATTTGAATATTAATTCGAGGACTTATGACTCTGTTTATTCTATTTAATGATTATTATTTAAATATTCATTTGAGGATGTATGACTCCGTTTATTTTATTTAATGAATATTATTTATAATATTCATTCGAGGTATTATGACTCCGCTTATTATTTAATAATATTCTTTATTTTATTAAAGAATAATGTTTCGATAATCAAACTTATTTTCGATTATTCAACTGAAGATAGTACTTTCATATAAGTATATTTTTGGTTATTTAATATCCATTTCAAGTATGAGTTTTAAAACTTCTACTTCGAATATTTTTATAAGAATTATCTTTATGAGAATATTATTTAAATAATAATATTCAAATATTTCTAATATATCGGGACTGATTTATTTTAATAAATCAGCAGTACTCCAAACATTCTTAAAAATGTTTTCGAGTCTTCAAAATAATTTTTTAAAGTTAGAGTGGACCCCAAAACTCATTTTTATATTTAAGATCTTCCTTTCAAAGGGGATTTAAATACTCGCTCAAAACCTGGGGATCCGGCTCTGTGGTGTATTTTACATTCGCAACGTGGTTGCTGTTTTGAGAAAACAAATTGATTACTTGCCCAATGTTCGGGAAGTAAGTCCCTCTAATTGAGTCGGCATAAGCGACAGGCCGGGGTACGGTCTATTAAAGTGTAAGTGGCTGGGTGGCAGTCCATCAACGCGTAAGAGGCCGGGTGGCGATCCAGCACAAGGTCCTTATGTGGCCAGGGTGATGACCGGTGGGGGATTCATCCATCTACTAGTAGAAAAGGTTACTTATTGGTATCTTTGCCTGATCAGCAAGATATCGGGTTTATGCCAAAATTCTTTTTCTTTCCAAAATTCATTGGATGTTACAAACTCTGTTCATACTTTAGATAACAGAAGTTCCAGGAAATGTTTAAGAGATATATATGTGGATATATATATATATCGGGACTAAATAAAGTATCTTGTAACTTTATTTTATTCAATAATATTTCAAAGATTGAATCTATTCAAGTCTTAACTTGTGGTCTCATCTATGGGATGACCTTTTGAAACCTATAATACTTTGAACAGTGGTAGTTCAAGTAGCCTTATAAATGATATAAGTATAGTGAAGTAATTGGTAACTTCATCCCTTGTTTTTGCTTATATTTAGTAAGTAATTATCTTTCACCTGATAAAGGTTTCCAGCAAGTCATCCATTTAGATGCTTGCATTGTTGTTTACACTATATGTTATCTTGCGAGCTGTAATGCTCACTCTTGCTTTATTTCTTCATCGTACAACAACAGTTAGGAAAGATGGCCAGACTCCAGCAGACCCAGCGCAAGAGCGTGGGAAGCGCCCCGCGCCTTCCCGTTGAGATCATAGCTGCTATAGCTGCAGAGGTAGATCTATCTGTAGATCAGACCTTCTACTTTTGGGAATCAATTATGTATAATTATAACTTGTGGCAGATAATGGTAATTAATTGTAAACTTATCAAGTAATCATTTTGGGTTGTAATAACTTTTAAATTATGGATTCAAAGACTTGTACCTATTTTAATTTCATCTTTGAGACTATAACGGGTTGTGGTGTATGTTAGTGTGGGGTCACAACATGAGGTTATTTATTGTTAATTAAGTGAAGTGATATTGTGGAAAGAAAGACCGTGACGACCCGGATCCCTGACCCCGGATCTGGGGGTGTTACAAGAACATTATCTCAAGATGCAGTTATATAAAATAAATGATAATTATGAATTAAGTTATAATGTGACACTTATAGAAGAACAAGAACGTGATGTTCCAGTAGAAATAAACTATCAAATTCAGTGAAAACAGAATATTGCTTTATTAAAGAGAGAAGAACCTATAGGTCAAAAAAAAAGTAATTGGTTTCACTTTTCCAACAAAAAAATGGAATTGAAAGCAAGCAAAGGATATAAAATTGGAAAGCTTATACGGACAAAAATTGAGTTTCCAATGAAGACCTTGTAGCAACCTCAAGAAAAAAAGATAAAAAAAGGCAAACCTCCAACTCTCAAGCTGCCTTCTCACGTTGCATTATACGCCTCTCAACATTCTCAGCTTTCTTCAGCTGCTGTTCAACTTCCGTGAGTTTCTTCTTTTGCCCTGGAACAGACATATAACAGTTAGCTAATAAATACAACATTTTTTTATACAAATTAAAAATAGGAATATGCCATGTACTGAAGATGGATGGGATATAGTAATTCTTAGAGATTTGTTTTATAATGGTACCTCTAAAACAGCTTTCCAGCTTCTTCGGATCCATCTCATCAGGAGCAGAACATGAACATCTATGAAATACAAGAGATAAAATACACCATTTTATAATTATTTTCTTAAAAAAGGAAGAAGTAAAGGTCATCTATTTGGGAAGGTAAAACAAGCATACTTCCTTCAATCACATTGAAAGTCTCAATTAAAAGTAGATTTTTTTCGGCAAAAAGAGTAACATAACCAAACTGATCATGATGGTACAGGAAGATGCAATTCTCAAATTTGATTATCATAATTCTATTTTCATGTCATCAATCCTATACCAAAATCACTTTCTTGAAGAAGAAAGTATGAAGTAGAATTGGAACCTTAAGTCTAACATGTACAAGTATGCAGACGCAATTTTGATAGTGAGAAGGGAGTATAGTATCAACTATCAAGTAGCCAAATGTAAGGTAAGAACTAACCTGTTCAAATCCCATATATTGTCAGAATATATATAAATTGAAGGAAGAAGAACATCAGCATGAAGCCTTCGCCATTTGGAGCAATTATCACACTGAGCCCACTGTTCCTGCTCCCTGAATAATAAGGCTTGGCATATTCATTAATACAAGAATACTCTTTATTTACACAGATGTACGTGTATGGGAAGTATGAAATGATACAGTAATATAGGATAACAAGTAATATGCAATATTGTAAGCATGACTTTACACTAAATATGAAAGCCTATAATCATCTGGACAACTATGTTCAGGCTTAATGACGTCTCCGTAATTCAGTATCAAGAAATAATATTGATAGACAATGATATTTCCTTTCTTCTAAATAAAAGATTAAGACTACCTATGATCAACACTTCACCCATAATTTTCATCCACTCTCTCTACTTCTTTTAGAATTCTATAAATTCCGCATAACAAAGAAACTTACTCAGATTCTCGAGTTGTGAATATAGTCTTCTTTCCAAATACTGGTGGGTCCTAAAACAACTGATCAAGATAAATTTCAAAAAATCTTAAAAAAAAGGTCTCAACTAAAAACTTGTACAAGATCATAATATAAAATTCCCCAGTGCCATGTAATCAAATGGATGTTATTAATATTCAGCTCTGAATTATAGAGCAATAGTTTTAGCGTAGATAAGTAAGGGTAATTCAACATAAGCTAAATACACGGTATAAGCAAAAGTAAACTTGTACATTATGAACTCAACGAACAAAGAAACTCGTACATTGTGATCCGTGGTTAATAGATATATAAAATACTAGAAATAAATTATACATAAAATTTACATTCACTGTTTTAAAAGAAGTTGGATAAATTTAGCAAAAAAAAGAGTTAGAGAATGAGATCATGTCTCAAAAGTATGAGGTTTACTGCAGGTAGAAACTCTACTTGATGAGTAACATATATCACTGTTTTTGACCCCAGAATCCCCTGTATGCACTCCTTCCAGTGCCACAAATAACTTGTCAAATGATGTAATAAACACATTAAATGCTCAAAAAGTATAGCATACAATCACCAATAATACATAAAACAGAGTCACTTACAATGTTCCTTCAACAAAAAGATTAGTAACTTATCATATGGTATTACCTAATAAAATAAAGATGACTATTAGGGATGTTGTCATGTAATACAGTTTCAGTTATAACGTACAAGAACATTTAGATGCATAAACAGATACCTTAAAATGATGTGATCCTGTATGAGCATCCACAGCGCTAAATGCATCATCAAATAAATATATATCTGCATCTTGATAGAGAGCACGTGCAATTTGTATTCTCTGCTTCTGACCCCGCTTAAATTGATTCCCCTCTCACCAATCACTGTTTGATCTCCAAAGGAAAGAAGTTCCAGATCTTTTTAGAGGCAGCATGCTTCAAGAATCTTCTTGTACCTTTCTTTGTCCATCTCCTCACCAAATAGTACATTCTCTTCTATAGGTCCACTATGTATCCAATGTGTTGGAAGCCTGTTGAAATCAAATAAGTAATTTATCCCATTATACATTCAAAAAACATAAAATAAATCAAGAAAAACTAGTAAAAAACACCCCACAAAATCTTAAACATAAAAAATCAAAATAAGAACTTAAAATCCAAAACACGCACAATAAAATCAAAGAAACACAAAATCGAATGTAAAAACATAATATTACTTAAAACTTTAAACAGACAAAAATCGGAAGATATCAACCAGAAAAAAACACATGCAAATATCAAACCTAATTTATATATATTTAGGCAAACCTAAATATATAAACACAAGAACACAATCCTAATTTACGTTCAAAAAAATGCATATTTAAAACAACTCAAGAAAAAATAGAAAATTAGAGTACAAACCTTATGAAACTCAATAAATCTCAAAACCTGTTCAAAAAAGGAGAAAACCCATTAAAATTTATGAACAAACCTAATTGAACAAATTTAACCTAATCGAACATACAAACCTAAATGAACAAAGATACATGTTCAGAAATTAGGGTTTTTCGTAGATGGAGTTTGATTAATTGATGGTGTTCTTCAATTTGGGGTTTAATTAAAACCCTACGTACTTAATATAAACTGATATGGTGTATGTGTGTGAGTGAGATGGAAGAGAGAGAGGGAGAGAAGCAGAGAGATGGAAGATATAGGGAAAGAGAACGAGAGAGAGCAGAGTGAGCTCAGAGAGAGAGAGAGGGCAGAGAAGGTGAGGGTGAGAGTGAGAGAGAGAGAAAAAGAATTAGGGGGAATATTTGGTTAAGGGGGGAATATTTGGGTAATAAAGGGGGAAAGTTTCCACGTGTTTTTTTTAATTTTTTTAAGGTAACCATCGACAACGGTTGTAAAATATAACCGATGTCTATAAAACAAAGACATCGGTTACATAAAAAACCGATGTCTAACTAACATTTTTCATTTTTGAAAAATAACTATAGACAACAGTTATTTTCTGGACCGATGTCTAAAATAAGCAATAACATCGGTTTTAAAATAACCGATGTCTAAATATAACTTTAACATCGGTCATCTAAGCAACCGATGTGTAAGGACCGATGTCTATTGACAGAATTCTATCAATGTTTGGTGAATGAATTTTGTTATAGTTAATAGAACTTGATTATGGTTGGTTGAGATGATGAATCGGGAGAATAAGGACTGGTATAGTATTATTTAGTTGAGGTTTTGATGTGTTGATGATTGTGGGTTGTTTGGTGAGGTTTTGGTATAGTGAGAAACTTGGAAAACTCGTAAACATAGCCATCATAATGCCCGTTTTCCATAGACTGTTTGTACATGAATATGGGACCAGATAACTCACTTACCAATCTATAACTTTTCCATGTTTAGATAGACCGTGTCGTAAGCTTCGTTTTGGTATGTGGTTCGCTTAGATCCGATGTACGGTTTAGGAGGAACGATGGTTTTAAGTAACGGCGTTTAACGAGCGAACTATTACCCCTCGCTTTACTTTGAAACCTTGTTTAAGGCCCTTAAAAGACTAATTGAAACACGAGAAAATTATGTCAAGTGAATAAGCAGTTAGTAAAGTTCTCGCGAAAGAGTCTCCTTGAAATTCGTAACGGTTAATTTACTAAAATTAGTGGAGCTGAGGGTACGCGAGTGATTAACATAAATCGTTAAGCGTATAAGCGACCGTTAGGGTATTAGTGAGTTTTGACTAGTTTCTTAAGAGACCGTGGTCTAATTCAGGCTTATGTTGGTTTCCATAGGTTACTGGACCCACTCTAAGCTTAAGAGTACCTCGGAACACTCAGGCAAGTTTTCTACCCGTTATACTATTGTTGTGATGTAAATATATTGATGCATTATCTTGAGATAAGTGCATGGTTATTATTAGCAAGTCTTGCGATATATTGGAGCATATTGATATGATATATATGCATCCATGTTTCATAATCTTGATATCTCATTGTTGATTCAATTGATTATAAATTGCATAATACCTATGCTAGAGATGAGCAGTACTTGCGTATACCCTTAATATATGGGACCCCGAGTTGAACATTTTTCTTAACCGGGAGATGATATTCCCGAGTATATTATATATATATATATAGTTTTCAGAACTATTAATCGAATATGGTTTATTCGATAGTTTTATATTGCAAGTAAATATTATTTTTTTGAATATTCATTTAAGATTCCTATCACGATCAAAGGCTATTTTAACTATTTAAATAGAGTTTCTACTTATGAAACTTATTTTTATTTAATAAATGAATATTAGTTTGAATATTCATTCAAGAACTTATGACTCCACCTATTTTATTACCTGAATATTAGTCTGAATATTCATTCAAGGACTTATTCATTCAAGGACTTAGGACTCCGCTTATTTTATTAAATGAATATTAGTCTGAATATTCATTCGAGGACTTATGACTCCACTTAATTTATTTAATAAATGAATATTAGTCTAAATATTCATTCGAGGACTTATGACTCCGTTTATTTTATTAAATAATATTCTTTATTTTCTTAAAGAATAATGTTTCGTTATTTGCCAAGTATTCGGAAAATGATTGATATTATCAAATCATTCTTACTTTAAATATTTCCAGAGATTATTTTCAAACTTTATCAAAACTATTTTTGAAAGTTAGAGCGGATCCCAAAACTCGTTTTCAAATTTAAGATCTTCCTTTCGAAGGGGATTTAAATACTCGCTTAAAAATCTGAGGGATCCGGCTCCGTGATATATTTTTATATTCGCAACAAGGTTGTTGTTTTGATAAAAGAGTTTTTCATTACTTACCCAACACTCGGTAAGTAAAATTCTTGGAATAAGTAAATCCATTAACAGGCATCGTCTGGGAAATATCGATGAGTTTTTATTTCGAACTAGATGCGACTTCTTGGTGGAGTCGTATCAACAAGTTCCTACTTGGGGAAAGGGGAGACGAGCTTTACGTTTCAGATTCATGGATTTCATCTGAACTAGGAGTGGCGTAAGTGGTCGAGTGGCGCCGGCCCAACCTTATTTATTGACCCAAATGGGCCGGAAGTTCCGCTAAGATGGTCCATTCCTTAGGAGTCCAGCGATCGGTCGACAAGAAAATCCGACTGTTCCCCTCTACATGTAGAAAATTATGGGGTTGCACTACTGCGACTGATCATCGTGAGTGGTCTTACTGGCGTGGTTAACTCCCGTAATGAGTTTGTCACACCCCCAACTTAACAATACATAATATATAACTATTACAATATTTAAAAGAAAGTAAATACAACTGAATCCAAGATCTTACAGTTTAGGGTTTGGAACAGCCTAACACTACTAACTATTACAACTGGTTTTAATATCGAGTCCTCACATAAAACTATCTCTTATTCTACGTGAGCTCGGACATACACATCGGCATCACAAGTCTTACGTGCTGTCAGCTTGAATCTAACCATAGCTGCTAGCTGTAATATCAGGATGAAAGCAAGTAGTGAGTCAAATGCTCAGCAAATGCTAAACAATACGATACAAAACATAAATCGAGTTATATGAGAATGACAATGTAAAGATAGAGCTAATAATAATAAGAGATGAACTTTTGGGTGATGGCATCATTTGTTTGTATCAAAATATTTCTAAAATCAATTCTTAATCGAAAACCATTTTATGACGCTACGGATTACAGCCGGTGATCAGCCGCGAAGTAATCCCGAACCCCGCTGGGTTCTAAAACATTAATGGGATCCCTAGGCAACTTTTAAGCCTACAATATCAGTGTGGAAAGGACTTGCGTCTCAGTCCAGATCCACTATTTAAAGAAAACATTTATCCCCCTTTGGGACTGAAAATCCAAATTTTAATCATTTCAAAAACTGATGTCGATTGATAATAAAATTTCTTAAACAGTAAACATCTTTATCAAGGGATTCTAGATTGACTTGAAACACTGGAATTATGTTCACTAAATCTTAGGGCCATGATCCACTAGACTTTACTCTATCAGGGTAATTGAAAGGTTTCCATTTACAAGAATTTTGACAAGGAGATTTAGTAGGGTTACTGGATAATACAAAAGAGTAATGCCAAACTAGGCTTAAAGCAATGGTTTTAGACAAGGTATAGGTATTAGAACATCAAGAAGATAAGCATTACTGATTAAATGTATGATAGAGGTGTTAAGATATAAAGAAAGTGATCATTAGCTCAAGGTATATCAGGATGTCAAGCTTTAGGGTAAAGATAGGGTTATCAAACAATCGTGAATGACTTTAAAGAATATCTTTCTTTTAGGTATCAAGATAAAGTTTCTATCGGGGTTCTTACAAGAGTTACAAGAGTTAAATCAAGCATCAGGGTGTAAAATCAAGATTTCTCAGTAATCAATAGCATGTTAATCAAAAGGGTCAATCAAGTATTTATAACAATTCTCTACTTTATCAAGGCATCCCAATTACTTTGGTATACTAGCATGGTATGATTTTTCACCTACTTTCAATAAGTACTTGAGGGGTCGTGGCATTTCTATATAATACGAAGATAGATTTGAGAATCACTTGGTCCGGGTATAACAAGATAAATCAGGATACTCGCATCATAATACGAAGATAGATCTATAATACGAAGATAGATTTGAGAATCCCTTTCCTTTCGCATCATAATACTCGCAACTTGATCTATAATACGAAGATAGATTTGAGAATCCCTTTCCTTTCACAGTGTAAATTAAAAAGTAGGTTGAATCACTTGCCTTGAGAAGGCTGGACTGGACTGGACTGGACTGGAAAGTAGGAGCAACTAGAAGCTTTACTCGACCTTTATGGCAAGTTTACCCTCGTCTCGAGATCCTACACAATTAATAATAACCTTATTATAATATATTCTCACCAACGCAACCTATTTACAACCCGAAATTAAACATAAATGGCACTTAGGCCTATATGCACGCAATTTATAATCATCTTATAAACATAATAGTACACATAGCCACATATACTCACATACCATATTTTAAATACCAAATAATATCACACACACACCATATTGCAACACTAGGCTTGGATGATCTCGTTCCACAACTTAAGTCACTTGATCGCTAAACTAGACAAAGTCTCCAAATTTTGGCCTCCTAACTCGATGTGCCTTTAATAAACTATCCAAAACCTATTGACCATCACTTGGGCTTTTCACTATAATGGATTTATGCTATCGTGCAACTATAGTGCTCAAACTAGGCCTCACTCATAAATGCTCTAAAACTATGTGGTAAGTGAAGGTGCTTACTAAGGTAAATTTCAGAATGACATCTATGGTTTCTTGAGTGCATTAGACACTCTTACACTACAATTTTACCTCCAAAACTTCTACACTAGACTCTTCTTATCATAAGACAACTCCCAAACTTGATGTGGCTCAAGGTCCTAGCTTGGGCCTCCCTAGGCCTAAGCTTAAAGTCCATTGTTCCCCTGTTTTTCTGGGCATAAAAGGTCCTGACTTGAACTAACTTGTGACACATTATTCTAACTCAAATCCAATGAACTATGGCTGGAAAAACTCCTCTTACACTCCCTCTAACTAAGGCCCAACAGGGCCTAATGAGGGCCTACCTATGACATGGTCAAAACTTCCTATTTCTAAGTTGTAACAAAACTATCCCCTGCTGGACAGATTTTGTGATTCCACTCGTGCACCAAACCAAACGTCTTACAAACCTCCAAAAAACACCTAAAACCTATTATATACTCCTAGTGCTAGCTTCTGGTGGCTTGGGCCTCAAAGTGCACAACAAATGCTCATTCAAAACTTCCCCATAAACTAGTGCATCCAATCTGGAAAAATGCAAACACTAACTAATCATGAAATATATATTCTCTTAACTATTATTAAGAAATATATCATGGAAACAATCTATTTCAAGCATAAATAATTGAATTTATAGATTTTTAAACATGAAAATATGATTTCGAGAAGAGTAGCATACACAACATGGTTGATCATCATATTAACATCTTAAAACTAGCATGCATGCCTAATAATGATTATATAGTGAAATTTCAGTAGCATGCAAAGGTTTTTAAAGCATGGTTTCTCCGTAAAACACTTAGTTAAAACATATATAAAATGTATCTCATAGAGAGCTCTTGAATTCACAAGAATAAAGAGTTTCTCTTTGGAGATCACACAAAAGCTACACATGCAACCATGAAAACTTCATCTCCCAAATCACAAAACTCTTGGGAAGAATATAAAATAAATGTAGGTGGAAGAATTACACTAGGGAAGATGAGAAATGGGATGGAAAAATGGAAGGGAGTGGGGGAGGGGGTTCTCGGCCGAGAGCAAGGAGAGGGAGGGGGAGGAGAGAAAAAGAGAGGTGACTTGGAGTGTGGAGTGAGTGAAATGATTTCTTACATTTTGTTTTTGGTTTTATGCCTTTGATTGACTAAGAGAAATGAGTGGAAATGAGAATGTACAAGAATACCCTTTAGCTAAAGTTAGGTCATTTTGCATGCAAGGTTAATGTGGTAATTTGGTTAACAACAAGTGAGTTAGTGGGGTTGGAAAGGTCTCATTTGCCCTTTAATAGAATGGAAGAGTGATTTGCATGCAAGGGTTTCCATGTAATTTGCTAATTATAACAAATAAATTTTTAAAGATTTATTTTTATAAAATAAAATACAAGTTCAAAAATTATAAAATTTATACCATAAAATAACTTGGATTTTTAGAAATTTTATAAGATTACTTTTGAAATTTGTGAATGAAATAACTTTTAAAAGAAAATTTTTCCAAGGTTTAGAATATTCCTTATAAATCAAAAATAAGGGAAATAAATAAACTTTTACTTTGAAAAATCATATCCTACATTAAGCAATTTATAATGCAGAAATTTTCATTCACACAACGTACAATCATTAAGTATATTTACATTCGGCTCTAATATTATACAAAGTTCACAAATAATATTACACAAAATGTCGGTCGTAACATCCTCCCCCCCCCTAAGGGATTCTGTCCCCAGAATCTAAGAGAACAGATGAGGATACCGAGAACGCATATCAGACTCTAACTCCCAAGTTGATTCTTCGACCTTGGGGTTCCTCCAAAGTACTTTCACTAACTTTACCGACTTATTCCTAAGACTCTTTACTTGCCAGTCGAGTAATTTGACAGGTTGCTCCACAATTGACAGGTCTGCCTGAATTTCTACAGGTTCATATTCTATCAGATGGTTGACATCAGGATTGTACTTCTTAAGCAATGACACATGAAACACATTATGCACATACGGATACTGAGGTGCTAAGGCTAACTCGTAGGCCACCTTCCCCACTTGACTCAAAATTTAAAAAGACCTATATATCTAGGTGCTAACTTCCCTTTTTTGCCAAATCTAGACAACCCTTTCCTTGGTGACACCTTCAGCAAAACGGCTTCGCCTACTTGGAATCTAACATCCTTACACGCTGGATCTGCATACTTTTTCTGTCTATCTTGAGCAGCAAGCAACCTTTTCTGAATTAACTTGATTGTCTCATGCAACTGTTGTACCAATTCCGAGCCTAGAATCTTTCCTTCTTCTACTTCATCCCAACTTGTCGGTGATCTACATTTCCGTCTGTAAAAAGCTTCATATAGTGGCATGCCAATATTAGAGTGATAGATGTTATTATAGGAGAATTCTACTAATGGCAAGTGGTCGTACCAACTTCCTGCAAAATCGATTGCACAACTGCGCAACATGTCTTCGATTGTTTGAATTGTCCTTTCGCTCTGACCATCAGTCTGCGGGTGATACGCCGTACTCATGTTCAACTTCATGCCAAGACTCTCTTGAAATTGCTTCCAGAATCTCGAGTTAAATCGGGGATCTCTGTCTGAAACTATCGATACGGGTACTCCATGTCTTAGTACGATTTCACGCACATACAGATGAACCAATCTGTCCAATGACGACTTCTCATTAATTGGAAGGAAATGCGCCGACTTCGTAAGGCGATCAACTATAACCCATATAGCGTCATGTCCGGATTTCGTTTGTGGTAGTCCCACTATAAAGTCCATAGTAATATTTTCCCATTTCCATTCTGGAATCTTTAGGGGCTAAATTAATCCGCTTGGTCATTGATGTTCTGCCTCCATTTTCTGACAAGTATAACACTTCGAAACCCATTCTGCCACCTCTCACTTCATATTTGGCCACCAAAAGTTCTGCTTCAAGTCCCGATACATCTTGGTGCTTCCCGGATGGATTGAAAATCTTGAATTGTGGGCTTCTTGCAAAATCTTATTCTTCAATTCAGGTACATGAGGAATCCAAATTCTTGAGGAAAACCTTAGTATACCTTGCTCATCCTTTTAAGTACCAATCTCTTCTCCAGTTAGCTGATTCTTCTCTTTCTCCATTACTTCTTCCTGACATTTCTTTATCTTTTCCACTAGTGTTGGCTAAAAAGTCATTGCATGACAAACTTCTTCAACTATTCCACAATCACAAAGTTCCAATCCAAATCTCTTAATCTCTCCAGAAAATTCTTTTGGTGTTGCTATCATATTCAATCTTTCCTTCCTACTCAAAGCATCGGCTACAACGTTCGCCTTTTCAGGATGATAATTTATCGAGCAATCATAGTCCTTAATCAATTCCAGCCATCTCCTTTGCCTCATATTGAGCTCCTTCTGAGTGAAAATGTACTTTAAACTCTTGTGATCCGTGTAGATTTCACACTTTTCCCCGTAAAGGTAATGTCTCCAAATCTTAAGTGCGAACACTATGGCGGCTAGTTCCATGTCATGCATCGGGTACTTCAATTCATGCGGTTTTAACTGTCTTGACGCATACGCGATCACCTTATTATGTTGCATTAGCACACAGCCCAATCCTTTATGTGAAGCATCACTAAAAATCACAAAGTTTCCTTGGTCGTCTGGTAGTACTAACACCGGAGCTGTTACCAATCTCTGTTTCAACTCTTGAAAGCTATCCTCACATTCTGCATTCCATTCGAACTTCTGATTTTTCCTGGTTAACTTAGTCAATGGCGTGGCGATTTTCAAAAAATCCTTGACAAATCTTTTATAATACCCTGCCAATCCTAGAAAACTTTGCACTTCCGTAGGTGTCTTTTGCCTCTCCCAACTCATAATCGCCTCAATCTTTTCCGGATCTACTTTAACTCCTTCATCTCCAATGACGTGCCCCAAAAATTGAACTTCCTTTAACCAAAACTCACATTTAGAAAACTTGGCATACAACTTCTTTTGTCGGAGTATCTCCAATGCTATCCATAGATGCTGCTTATGTTCTTCTTCCAACTTTGAATAAATAAGGATGTCATCAATGAATACCACTACGAACTTGTCCAAATACTTTTTAAATACCCGATTCATCAGATCCATAAATGCTGCCGGGACATTAGTCAATCCAAAAGGCATTACTAAGAATTCATAATGTCCGTATCTTGTCCTGAATGTTGTCTTTGGAATATCTTTTCTTTGATCTTTAATTGATGGTATCCTGATCTTAAGTCAATCTTTGAAAAGCACTTTGCTCCTTTCAGCTGATCAAATAGGTCATCTATTCTTGGTAGCGGGTATCGGTTCTTAATCATCACCTTATTCAACTCCCGATAATCTATACATAACCGCATGCTTCCATCTTTCTTCTTTACAAACAAGACAGGTGCTCCCCATGGCGACGTACTTGGCTGTATCACTCCTTTGTCCAACAATTCTTGTAGCTGGCTCGCCAACTCCTTCATTTCTGCTGGTGCCATCCTATAGGGGGCCTTTGAAACTGCTTCTGTGCCCAGAGCAAGGTTGATCTCGAACTCGATTTGTCGATCTGGCGGTAAGCCTGGTAGTTCGTCTGGAAACACATCTGGAAATTCGTTAACTACGGGAATACCTTCTATGCTGGGGTTGCCCTTTTCTGAATCCACTACATAAGCTAGGAACGACTCACAACCTTTTCTAAGTAACTTCTTAGCCTGAACAATTGTAAGAAACAGTTGCTCTTGCCTTTATCCCTTAAATACTACTTTCTCTCCACTCTTCATCTTTAAATACACTTTCTTGGACTTACAATTAATCTGGGTGTTATTCTTCCCTAACCAATCCATACCTAAAATTATATCGAACTCTCCCAACTTGAAGAGTATCAAGTCGGCTGAAAACTTATACCCCGAAATATCAATCTCACACTTCGGATAGAGTTGACTAACATGAATCATCTCTTGGTTCGCAATTACCACATTTACTACCTCATTCATAACCATTTTATCACATTGAAGTTTATCAACAAAAGTTTCTAATATGAAAGATCTCGTTGCTCCCAAATCAATCAATACTTTAGCTTCGACATTATTTAGTAAAAGTCTATCTGCTATCACCTCAGAGTTCTGAACAGCGTCCTTCATTTTCAAATCGAATGCCCTTGCTGTTGCTTGCGGAATTGTTGTAGGTGGTGGAGGTAATGCCAATACCTCAGTTGGCACGTTTGCACTGGTACTTGCCACATTCATCAGAGCTTTAACTGGTCCGGTTGTCTTGCACTACCTAGCTATGTGTCCAGTCTTTCCACACTTGTAACATGTAACTCCTAGCTTCGGCATCATACACTCGTTTGCCAAATGTCCCTTCTGGTTGCACCTATAGCATGTCATGCTCAGCTTATTACACACTCCGGGGTGCCTTCTTCCACAATGCTTACATTTCGGTCTCTGAAATCTATTTTCTCCAACTTGTCATTGGCTTGCCTGGTTGTTCCCCTTTGATTCTTGTCTTTTGCTCAAATTTCCCTTCTTTTGAAAATTTCCGCCCTTATGGAATCCAATCCTCTTTACATTCCGATCTTGTGAATTTCTGGCTTCAGACTTTTCTCCATAAAATGGAACCTTTCTCTTCTTGTTATCCCTTTCCTTTCTTGACTGCATCCCATTATTCTTAATCAGAGCAGCTTTCTGTACTACGCCTGCATAAGTATCAAGCTCAAACATAGCCACTTTATCTCTGATCCAAGGCTCTAATCCTTGTTGAAATCTCTTTACTTTTTCCTCCTCACTGCTGGTATACTTTGTCACAAACCTTGAAAATTCTGTGAACTTCTTCTCATACTCCAGTACAGACATATTCCCTTGCTTCAATTCAAGAAATTTAAGCTCCATCTGATTCTGCATGTACTTAGGGTAATACTTTTCCAGAAATAACTTCTTAAATCTTTGCCAAGAAACTTGCTGATTTGCTTCCATAGCTTTTACTGATTCCCACCAATAGATGACTTCGCCCTTCAAGAAGTAAGTAGCATATGGTGTCTTCTGCTCCTTAGGCTTCCCTTCATAGTTTCGGCTGTCCGGATACACGTTCTTCAATCGGTCTATCAGTCGGTCGTACTTGCCCTGAAGCATGTCAAACTCGCGCCTCAACTCAGCATACACGGAGAAAGCAATAGTGTCGTCCGACCCAGAGGATGACGAGGAGTGCGCCCTTTGCTGACAAATCATACATAGATATATAAGAGGAATATAAATAATAAATTTACTTAACCTACTCTCTCACATATTATCTATAACCTATACATATATCCTATAACCTATTTGGGCTGTCCAAGGACTCTAAACCGTAGCTCTGATACCAAAACCTGTCACACCCCCAACTTAACAATATATAATATATAACTATTACAATATTAAAAAGAAAGTAAATACAACTGAATCCAAGATCTTACAGTTTAGGGTTTGGAACAGCCTAACACTACTAACTATTACAATTGGTTTTAATATCGAGTCCTCACACAAAACTATCTCTTATTCTACCTGAGCTCAGACATACGCATCGGCATCACAAGTCTTCTGTGCTGTCTGCTTGAATCTAAACATAGCTGCTAGCTGTAATATCAGGGTGAACGCAAGTAGTGAGCCAAATGCTCAGCAAGTGCTAAGCAATACGATACAAAACATAAATTGAGTTATATGAGAATGACAATGTGAAGATAGAGCTAATAATAATAAGAGATGAACTTTTGGGTGATGGCATCATTTGTTTGTATCAAAACATTTCCAAACTCAATTCTTAATCGAAAACCATTTTATGACGCTACGGATTACAGCCGGTGATCAACCGCGAAGTAATCCCGAACCTCGCTGGGTTCTAAAACATTAATAGGATCCCTAGGCAACTTTTAATCCTACAATATCAGTGTGGAAAGGACTTGCATCTCAGTCCAGATCCACTATTTAAAGAAAACATTTATCCCCCTTTGGGACTGAAAATTCAAATTTTAATCATTTCAAAAACTGATACCGATTGATAATAAAATTCCTTAAACAGTAAACATCTTTATCAAGGGATTGTAGATTGACTTGAAACACTGAAATTATGTTCACTAAATCTTAGGGCCATGATCCACTAGACTTTACTCTATCAAGGTAATTGAAAGGTTTCCATTTACAAGAATTTTAACAAGGAGATTTAGTAGGGTTATTGGATAATACGAAAGAGTAATGCCAAACTAGGCTCAAAGCAATGGTTTTAGACAAGGTATAGGTATTAGAACATCAAGAAGATAAGCATTACTGGTTAAAAGTATGATAGAGGTGTTAAGATATAACGAAAGTGATCATTAGCTCAAGGTATATCAGGATGTCAAGCTTTAGGGTAAAGATAGGGTTATCAAACAATCGTGAACGACTTTAAAGAATATCTGGCTTTTCGGTATCAAGATAAAGTTTCTATCGGGGTTCTTACAGGAGTTAAATGAAGCATCAGGGTATAAAATCAAGATTTCTCAGCAATCAATAGCATGTTAATCAAAAGGATCAATCAAGTAATATATCAATTCTCTATTTTATCAAGGCATCCCAATTACTTTGGTATACTAGCATGGTATGATTTTTGATCTACTTGCAATAAGTACTTGAGGGTTCATGGCATTTCTATATAATACGAAGATAGATTTGAGAATCACTTGGTCCGGGTATAACAAGATAAATCTGGAAAGTAGGAGCAACTGGAAGCTTTACTCGACCTTTATGGCAAGTTTACCCTCGTCTCGAGATCCTACACAATTAATAATAACCTTATTATAATATATTCTCACCAACGTAACCTATTTACAACCCGAAATTAAACATAAATGACACTTAGGCCTATATGCACGCAATTTATAATCACCTTATAAACATAATAGTACACATAGCCACATATACTCACATACCATATTTTAAATACCAAATAATATCACACTCACACCATATTGCAACACTAGGCTTGGATGATCTCGTTCCATAACTTAAGTCACTTGATCGCTAAACTAGACAAAGTCTCCAAATTTTGGACTCCTAACTCGATGTGCCTTTACTAAAGTATCCAAAACCTATTGACCCTCACTTGGGCCTTTCACTCTACTGACTTTATGCTATCTTTCAACTATAGTGGTCAACCGAGGCCTCACTGATAAATGCTCTAAAACTATGTGGTAAGTGAAGGTGCTTACTAAGGTAAATTTCAGAATGACATCTATGGTTTCTTGAGTGCATTAGACACTCTTACACTACAAGTTTACCTCCAAAACTTCTACAATAGACTCTTCTGATCATAAGGCAACTCCCAAACTTGATTTGGCTCAAGGGCCTTGCTTGGGCCTCCCTAGGCCTAAGCTTAAAGTCCATGGTTCCCCTGTTTTTCTGGGCAGAACAGGTCCTGACTTGAACTAACTTGTGATACATTATTCTAACTCAAATCCTATGAACTATGGCTGGAAAAACTCCTCTGACACTCCCTCTAAATAAGGCCCAACAGGGCCTAATGAGGGCCTACCTATGACATGGTCAAAACTTCCTATTTCTAAGTTGTACCAAAACTGTCCCCCGCTGGACAGATTTTGTGATTCCACTCGTGCACCTAACCAAACATCTTACAAACCTCCAAAAAACACCTAAAACCTATTATATACTCCTAGTGCTAGCTTCTGGTGTCTTGGGCCTCAAAGTTCACAACAAATTCTCATTCAAAACTTCCCCATAAACTAGTACATCAAATCTGGAAAAATGCAAACACTAACTAATCTCTTTCAACTTGACTCCCGCTTATTAACCAAACATCCAACCTTTACCAAAGAAAACCTAGTGCATAAACATCCTAAAATAGTGCCTCAACAGGAGTGGAGATCATCCATGCCCTAGAACACCAACATGCAAATAAAAATATGACATGCAACTCATGGAAAACACTTAACAAGATTTCGGCTAAAACATAAAATTTAAATTCTTGTAAATTCGACTTGTACCTATTACTCAACCTTAATAATCATGAAATATATTTTCTCTTAACTATTATTAAGAAATATATCATGGAAACAATCTATTACAAGCACAAATAATTCGAATTTATAGATTTTTAAACATGAAAGCATGATTTCGAGAAGAGTAGCATACACAACATGGTTGATCATCATATTAACATCTTAAAACTAGAATGCATGGCTAAACATGATTATATAGTGAAATTTCAGTAGCATGCAAAGGTTTTTAAAGCATGGTTTCTCCATAAAACACTTAGTTAAAACATATATAAAATGTATCTCATAGAGAGCTCTTGAATTCACAAGAATCAAAAGTTTCTCTTTGGATATTACACAAAAGCTACACATGCAACCATGAAACTTCATCTCCAAAATCACAAAACTCTTGGGAAGTATATAAAATAAATGTAGGTGGAAGAATTACACTAGGGAAGATGAGAAATGGGATGGAAAAATGGAAGGGAGTGGGGGAGGGGGTTCTCGGCCGAGAGCAAGGAGATGGAGATGGAGGGGGAGGAGAGAAAAGGAGAGGTGAGTTGGAGTGTGGAGTGAGTGAAATGATTTCTCACATTTTGTTTTTGGTTTTATGCCTTTGATTGACTAAGAGAAATGAGTGGAAATGAGAATGTACAAGAATACCCTCTAGCTAAAGTTAGGTCATTTTGCATGTAAGGTTAATGTGGTAATTTGGTTAACAATAAGTGAGTTAGTGGGGTTGGAAAGGTCTCCTTTGCCATTTAATAGAATGGAAGAGTGATTTGCATGCAAGGGTTTCCATGTAATTTGCTAATTATAACAAATAAATTTTTAAAGATTTATTTTTATAAAATAAAATACAAGTTCAAAAATTATAAAATTTATACCATAAAATAACTTGGATATTTAGAAATTTTATAAGATCAATTTTGAAATTTGTGAATGAAATAAATTTTAAAAGAAAATTTTTCCAAGGTTTAGAATATTTCTTATAAATCAAAAATAAGGGAAATAAATAAACTTTTGCTTTGAAAAATCGTATCCTACATAAAGCAATTTATAATGCAGAAATTTTCATTCACACAACGTACAATCATTAAGTATATTTACATTCGGCTCTAATATTATACAAAGTTCACAAATAATATTACACAAAATGTCGGTCGTAACAGAGTTCATCATCCAGTTGGATATTTCTGCAACAGTACCCAGAGCACTTCGATAGAAAGGCTACGGCTGGGTGATTGTTGAGTGTTGGTAGGGTCGAGTTTTCAAAATGATGTTTTCATCAAATGAAGTATCTCGTAACTTCATTTCATTTTGATGATATTTCAAAGATTGATTCTATACAAGTTTTGTCTTGTAGCTTCATCGATATATGATGAACTTTTGAAACTGATTATACGTTGAACGGTGGTAGTTCAAGCAGTATTCGGAAAAGATATAAAAATATATTGGAGTATCTTGTAACTTCATCTTTTCAACTTATATCTAGTAAATGATTATCTTATGCATGAAAAAGATTTTCAGAAAAGTGTTGAGACAAGGTTAGATATATGAGATCACCTTGCAACGATATTTTTATACAGTTATAAACTGGAACTCTGTGTATATTATACATGATAGAGGATTTCAAAGATTTTGAAAAGTATATATATATATATACTGAATATTTTGCGACTTTGTCGCGTTAAGATATCAAACTTGGTTAATGTTTGCTTGACCAAGACTTTCATGAGTACTATGAGAATGCTCATATATTGTTAATTACTATACATGTTATTTTGGTGGGCTTGTTGCTCTCCCTTGTTTTCTTCTTTCATCACATAACAACAGCTAGACAAGATGAACAAGATCAAGCTCCCAATTTGCGAGCGGATAGGAAACGTTCCACATTTTCCCTTTAGGCATTGATGCCACTGTAGCTGAGGTAGAAACTACCAATAGGCTAGACTTTCAACTTTTGATGTACCAGACTTATGTATATTTATGAATTGTAATAATGGCAAAGAATATGTAATTCATTCAGAAACTCTTTTGAGGTGTAATGACTTAGAATTATGGAATAAAATAACTTGTGTTATTTTTGGTATTCATCTCTGAGACTATAACTTGTGGTGTGTGTGTGTGTATATTATGAGGTCACAATACGCATAGTTGGTTGTTTATTATGATTAAGTGTTATTAAGGGAAATGGAACTCGTGAAAACCCAGATCCCCGACCCCGGATTTGGGGGTGTTACAGAAATGGTATCAGAGCTAAGCGTTATAAACCTCAGAGATGATGCGTCTTTAAAATGATAAGTTCACTAAGATAATAAGAACTCTTCCCAAGTTCATAGTCAGACTACCTAATGTAGTACTGACAGTTAAAACCCTTACGGGAACTCTTATAGATATCATGATAGTTACATAGTTCGTTATCATATAGGGTAGTAGGGCACCAAACCCTGAGGTTGAGGAGCAACAACACGATGATGTTTTAACAACACGATGATATTTTACTACTTATTAGAGATCATATTGTGGATCTGATAGAGCATCTTAATGAGGGACCGGATAATGCTCATCTTGAGGATGTAGCCGTTGAGGAAGTTGTCCCAGAAGAGATTTTTGCTGAGTAGGATCCTGATAAGACTAAAAATTTGACCGCTGAGGAATTGATGACCATGGTCAGGGAGATACCAGAGATAGGAATTGTCAGTTACTACCGGAGGTTCGTTCAAAATTTTACAAAGATCGCATTCCCTTTAATGCGGCTTACTCGTAAGACTGAGCAGTTCGAATGGACAGAGGAATGCGAGAAAAACTTCCAAGAAATGAAGAAAATATTGGTGATGACCCCTGCGTTGGCGTTGCCGGAGAAAAAAATAAGAGAGATTTTATGATTTGTAGTGACGCTTCGCACAAGGAATTAAGGGGTGTTCTTATACAGTACGACAAGGTAATCACGTATGTGTCAAGGTAATTAAGAGAATATGAAATTCGATATCCCACCCATAATCTTGGACTCACGACAATAGTTTTGCCCTAAAGATTGGAAGCACTACTTGTATGGAGAGAAGTGCGAGATTTACACAAACCATAAGAGCTCAAGTATATTTTCACGCAGAAAGAGCTCAACATACAGCAGAGGAGGTGGTTAGAGCTAATCAAGAATTACGATTATAAGATTCTTTATCGCCCATGGAAATACAATGTGGTGGCTGACACCGTTAGTAGAAAGGAGAGACTCAAGATGATAATGTCTTCGGAAGAGTTGATAAGAGATTTCGAGAAAATGGAAATAGAAGTGAAGGTAACCAGATCCGGTACCGAAAAGCTGTTTGTGATTGCAATGCAGCCCGAATTATTGAAATAGATCATATTGTGCCAAGAAAAAGTGATGAATGAAGGCAGAGAGCCAATGACCGGAGAAGAGATTAATAGTGAGGAAGATGATAAGGGAATAATGAAGTGTTCCTATAGAATTTAAGTTCTAAACGTTCAAGAGCTTAAGGATAGGATCATAGATGGCCATAGTTCAAGGAATAAGAGTTAGGGCAAACCCTGAATGTGATAGTCAGGGAGGTCGCCATTAAGAAAGAAGGAACCCATACCATAATGAAGTGGAAAACAAGGATTTTAACGCATAAGATAACCCCGATTATGGGAGAAGGATGAAACATTTCATACCGAGAAAATAGAAGTCGAGCAAGATAGGGAGAACCGGGATGGTACTCCTATGGGGCAATTCATGGACCTGCCTAAATAAAACTTATACTTTTATCCCCAACCACCGTCATGAGTTCCAAGGAACAAGCTGACCCAGTCGAGGTAAGAGCCTGGACAAATGAAATATAGGAATCATTTGAGATTCTAAATAATTGATGAAGCGCAAAAGACTGTTTTTCCACTTACCTTACTAAGAGAGAGGCCACCTGCTGGTGGAAGGCTAAGGAAGATACAGAAAGAGTGTAGAAGTTTTAAAACCAGACCAGAGGTGGATAAGTATGATGAATCATGAATCTAGGTTGTGAAAGTCGTCAATGTTCATCTGAAGGACACGAATCCAGAATGACGGGATGTTTGAAATCAATGCTTATGTTGTGTTGGTTCATAAAATGGTTGTAATAGAAACGAAATTAAAAGACTGAAAAGGGGAAGGAGTATAAAGGAATATAAAGGAAATAAAGTTTGAGGAATGATAAGGGAGTTGGGTATGAGGAAACCCTAAAGACTCGTAGAAATATAGATAAAAAAAAGTCTGTAATCATCAGGATGAGGGTGATTCACCATAAGTTAAGGTTGATGTTTAAAGGCATAAGTGATACATATATTTTATCCCCTTTAAGTTGGGAGGAGTCGAGGAAACCTTGAGATAGTTCGAAGGATAAATAATGAGATCCGGATAGACTGAGGAGACAAGAAAGTAAGAAATTAGGAAATTGGATGAAGTGACCTTCAAGAATGTGAAGTGTAAGTAACGCAGGTGAATTGATACCCAAAAAGGGGGACGCCATGTATAAAAGATATCCCAACATTGAGATGACTGTTGAGATAAATAAAAGAGATAAATAAGTAGTTAGAACTAGAAAGTTTACGTTGAACACGACCAATATCTTCCAGAATATCCCTGTTATCATTACTAAATCAGGTAAGAAAAGCGATAACCGTTATTATCTTTTGGAGGCCATATGGACTAACCTCAGTTTGAATAAGGATGTTATTGTGAAACTAAGTATAGACTATCAAGGTGGGAATGATTGAATAAGATACCCTTATCAAGGATATAAGACTTGATTTATCCCTGGAAGGATGCAAGTACCTTTTTAAAGGTGGAATTAAGGATAGAACCTCGATAACTTGAGATGAACCATGCGGGAATGCATAAAGGTTGGCATTTCACCCTTAACAGGGACATTATGAGTTTGGGTAGTACGGAATGAAGGACTAAGGAAACAACAACCTTTAAAGATCAGTGGAAAAAGTTTTCAAAACTATATAGACAATGGTTCTAGTATTATTAAATGGTATCTTGATATGCCATGTACCTAAGGAGTATATGATGAAGGATTTAAGGATAACCTTAGATGTTTTACAAGGAGAAAGGTAATATTCAAAGTTGTCAAGAATATAAATTTTGATAAAGGAAATATGACGTAATAATAATAATGCCAAGTAGGGCACATGTTAAACCATGAGAAAGTATAGATTGAACAATGAAGGTCAAGATTGGTAAAAACAAGAAGGACCCAAGATAGGAGACGTCCTAAGTATGGTCGAGAGTCAGTCGTGACAATGTTAACCTCTAAAGACCGAAGAAATAACTTATGGAAAAATGGTGATATTTTTTTTTACTCACCAGATCTTAAGGAAAACATCTTCACACAAGCAGTGATTGGAAACGAGGTAGAAAATTTAGTTGGAGATCGTTCAAAAGACATTGATTATAAGGAACTATTACTATCAAAAAGGCCAATGAGGTGGCCGACACTCTAACTGTAAGAGAGAAATTATAGGTGCTCGTGCTAGAGGAATACATTAATGATGGTTAAAGCCGTGAAGGTTGTATTATGGTGTGAAAGATTGATATTCCTTCTGATGATTGTGCGATACTCAACCGTAATAGTATTTGGTAAAGATTTAATTCATGTTAACGCTGTGAGCGGGCTATCTATCTTAGAAGTTCCTATCTTGAGATAAGCCAGGACCATGTTACGAAAGGACTAAATGAACCTTTGAGCTTCATGTCTCTTAATAAAGACTTACGTTTAATAATGGTATTAACCTGCTATTGTTGCTTTCATTGAAACTCTTCTGCAATTTTATCTGCTTCATGTCATGTATGTACGTCAGGATCAAGAGTGTTCTTCATGAATCATGAATGGTGATTATGTTACCTCCTTAGAAGAATTTGATATGACAAGTATGGACTCCGTATGGTTTAGCTATTAAGATTCTAAGGAAAATGAATGACTACCGTAGGTCCACGGTGGACTATAGTAATGCATCAATGATTCTGCGAATAATGAGATGATAACAACCGGGAGAGTTGTATTGTAATGGATGTTGAGAATGATTACTACTAATTGGGTCGTGGTGATGTATAAGTTATCATTGATAGACTAACTAGTGGATTATATACCTATTGAATATTTATTCCTTCTTATCGAAAAAGAGTCGTATTACTATAATGAGGAAGGTTGTGGGGCAAACGTCGAATTCTAGTAACGACGATGTCTAGAATGAAATCCCAGATTCGATTTTTGTTGTCGAGGGAGTTTCAACGGTAATTGTTTATAAGCTCGAGCAAGAGCATGGGTTCATAGAATGATGGACATAATAGAAAAAATATTCAGGCAAGTGAATTGCGATGCGATAATATGGGATATTGATATAGATACTTATATTTCATTCTCCTTTGATAAACCTCTATAATTTAGAGGTAGATTCCAAGCCAGATATTTTGTGGTAGTATTTTTTTATATAATGCTCTTAAATTCATTATTTTCTCTCCTTTTCATTTTGTATAAGCTGAGAAGAACAACCCTTCCAGAAGGGGAGGTATTGCCGAATGACTATCTATCTGTGTGATAGAAGCTTAGTAGGATACCACCTATTGTTTAATTGCTTTTCAAGTACTAAAGGTTGGCCACCTTCTGTACTAACTATACGATGTAACAAGTGTTCATGATCGTAGTGATCTCTTAATAAAATCTTTTACTTCTATATGATGGATCAAGCTTTCGAAGATAGAAGTAGCTGGAAAGGAAGTAGTATCAGTGCGGTAATATTCCGAATCTAACACGTTCGTGATACTAAGGTTGACGCAATTGTTAAAAGTTTATAGAATGCTACCGAGCAAAAGTGTAACCAGTATAGTATTATGTACGAAAGATAGTAACACTTACAAACTTGGAAAAGAATGAGTATTGAGAAGCGAAAGTTGTAGAGCTAGATGATATATTGAGAGTCTGTGTGATAGACTTGAAAGAAATTTGGAATGATCACTTAGCACGGATTGAGTTTTCTTACGATGACAGATGATATAACAGTGTTGGAATGTCGCCTTACGAGGCCCTGTACAAAAAAGAAGAAGATGTCGATCTCCCTTATATTGAGATGAAGTTGGAGAGTGCAAGATGCTCAGGTCCAAAGTGGTCCAAATAACCAAGGACATAGTAGATCTAATTAGAGGACAGCTGGTAGTAGCCCAAGATGGACTATAGACGTATGTCGGTTTGACCCAATAGGACAAAGAGTATGAAGTAGGAAACCTAGTATTGTTTAAGGTATTCCCTTGAAAAGGATTGATGAGGTTCGGAAAGAAAGGAAGGCTAAGTCCACGATTTGTTGGGCCCTTGGATATATTAAGATGTATTGGGAAGTTATGAAATAAACTAGCCCTACCCCGAACTTACAGCAAGTTCATAACATGTTCCACGTATCAATATTAAGGAAGCATAATCCGAATGTCAGACATATAGGATAATACGAGCGTATAGACATGCAACCAGACTTGACATATATGGAGCAACCAGTAAGGATTATGGATTGAAAAGAACAAGTGCTTCGAAATAAGGTGATCAAGTTAGTCAGGGTCTTATGGAAAAAAAACCACAATATAGAAGAATCGACTTGGGAACTAGAAAGCGCGATGCTAAGAATAATACTCCCAACTATTTTCCATCTGATTTCGGGACGGAATCCTTTTAAGGAGGGGACACTGTATTAACCCCAATTTTTGGGAAAAAAATTAAAACCCTGATGAATAGTAACTTTTGCTGATGATGCTGATTAAGGAAAATTATAAGACCACACTATATAGGAGTACTATTATGGAAATTTTGAGATCGTATTAGTATTCCGCAAAGTAAATGCGTGTATGTAAAGTTCGTCCGAAATGAGATTCAAACACTTTGGTTTTTCCCGAAAATCCACCAGATACCGAAAGGATTAAGTATAAGGTAACATAATTAAAAGGATTTTTATTTAAGGATTATAGCAGAGGATCATTAAAGGAAGATAAGATATTAAGAAAGGTTTAGGGAAGCCCAAATAATAAGATCCCGAATATGATCTCCCAAACGATTAACAGGAACGAGAGTTAATCGAACCATAAAACAAATAAACGGTCAAGAAACAAGCTTATAAAAGAAGCAATGGAGATTAATCAAGTGGAGTAGAAACTAGGTGACATCATCACACCATAAGAATATGACATGTGGCTTGGGGATGAGGTGATCAAGATGATGCAAGCACTTTATTTAAGTGGAGATGAGATATTTAATCAAGTAACCACTTGGTTAATTCACAACCAAGTAAATTTTGGCACAAATCTCAAGGTCAACCAAGAAAAAGGAAAGCAAAAGACTATATCTTCATTTTTGAAGAGAACACCCGAGAGCAAAGGGGGCAAAAAATGGAGAAGAAAAAAATGCTTGTATCTTGAGTTTCCCTTGGCCGATTCGCGCGTGCTACCAGTCAAATCGAAGCCCTCGAGAAGCTCTACGGATATAGGGTAACCACTCTCCTGACCTCCTTGATTACCATACTCGTTTTGCATGATTTATGGTAAGATGAATAGTACTTTCTTGAAATTAATTTTGTGTTCTTTATTTCTTTGGAAAGATCAAGCTAGTAGGAGGATAGATCAAGGCTCCCTATTGTTTCCTAGCAACTTATCACACACCAAGGAAGGTATAAACTTCAAATCCTAGCCTTTACTTTGATTATTAGTGAGTTTGATGTTTGGTTTTGTAAATGAGAAGCATGATCTTTGATTATTAGTAGTTTACTTTGAATTTGGAGTGATTTGGTGAATGAATCTTGTTATAGTCAATAGAACTTGATTGTGGTTGGTTGAGATGAAGAATCTGGAGAATAAGGACTGGTATAGTATTATTTAATTGAGGTTTTGATGTGTTGATGATTGTGGGTTTTTTGGTGAGGTTTTGGTGTATTGACAAACTTGGAAAACTCGTAAACATAGGCATCGTAATGCCCGTTTTCCTTAGTTTGTTTGTACATGAATCTCGGACCAGATAACTCACTGAACAATATGTATCTTTGCCATGGTTAGCTAGATTGTGTCGTAAGCTTCATTTTGGTATGTGGTTCGCTTAGATCCGATGTACGGTTTAGGAGGAACGACCGTTTTAAGTAACGGCGTTTCGCGAGCGAACCATTACCCCTCGCTTTACTTTGAAACATTGTTTAAGGCCCTTAAAAGACTAATTGAAACATGAGAAAATTATGTCAAGTGAATAAGTAGTTAGTAAAGTTCTCGCGAAAGAGTCTCCTTAAAATTCATAATGGTTAATTATTAAAATTAGTGGAGCCGAGGGTACGCGAGCGATTAACGCAAATCGTTAAGCGTATAAGCGACTGTAAGCGACCGTTAGGGTATTAGTGAGTTTTGACTAGTTTTTTAAACGACCGTGGTCTAATTCTGGCTTATGTTGTTGTTCATAAGTTACCGGACCCACTCTAAGCTTAAGTCTACCCCGGAACACTCAGGCAAGTTTTCTACCCGTTATACTGTTGTTGTGATGTAAATATATTGATGCATTATCTTGAGATAAGTGCCTGGTTATTATTAGCAAGTCTTGCGATATATTGGAGCATGTTGATATGATATATATGCATGCCTGTTTCGTAATCTTGATATCTCATTGTTGATTCAATTGATTATAAACTGCATAATACCTATACTAGAGATAAGCAGTATTTGCGTATACCCTTAATATATGGGAGCCCGAGTTGAACATTTTTCTTAACCAGGAGACGATGTTCCCGAGTGTATTATATATATATATATATATATATTTTCAAAACTATTAATCGAATATGGTTTATTCAATAGTTTTATATTAAAAGTGAATAATATTTTTATGAATATTCCTTTAAGATTCCTATCACGATCAAAGAATATTTTAACTATTTAAATTGAGTTTCTAATTATGAAACTTATTTTTATTTAATAAATGAATATTAGTTTGAATATTCAATCAAGGACTTATGACTCCGCTTATTTTATTAACTGAATATTAGTCTGAATATTCATTCAAGGACTTATTCATTAAAGGACTTATGACTCCGCTTATTTTAATAAATGAATATTAGTCTGAATATTCATTCGAGGACTTATGACTCCGCTTAATTTATTTAATAAATGTATATTAGTCTTAATATTCATTCGAGGACTTACGACTCCGTTTATTTTATTAAATAATATTCTTTATTTTCTTAAAGAATAATTTTTCGTTATTCGCCAAGTATTCGGAAAATGATTGATACTATCAAATCATTCTTACTTTAAATATTTCCAGAGATTATTTTCAAACTTTATCAAAACAATTTTTGAAAGTTAGAGCGGATCCCAAAACTCGTTTTCAAATTTAAGATCTTCCTTTCGAAGGGGATTTAAATACTCGCTTAAAATTCTGAGGGATCCTGCTCCGTGATGTATTTTTATATTCGTAACAAGGTTTCTGTTTTGATAAAAGAATTTTTGATTACTTACCCAACACTCGGGAAGTAAAATTCTTGGAATAAGTAATCCATTAACAGGCATCGCCTGGGAAATATCGGTGAGTTTTTCTTTCCAACTAGATGCGACTTCTTGGTGGAGTCGTATCAACAAGTTCCTACTTGGGGAAAGGGGAGATGAGCTTTATGTTTCAAAGTCATGGATTTCATCTGAACTAGGAGTGGCGTAAGTGGTCGAGTGGCGCCGGCCCGGCCTTATTTATTGGCCCAAATGGCCCGAAAGTAAATCCGATTGTTCTCCTCTACATGTAGAAAATTGTGGGGTTGCACTACTGCGACTAATCATCGTGAGTGGTCTTCCTAGCACGGCTAACTCCCGTAATGAGTTCATCATCCAGTTGAATATTTTTACAACACTACCCAGAGCACTTCAAAATGATGTTTTCATCAAATGAAGTATCTCATAACTTCATTTCATTTTGATGATATTTCAAAGATTGATTCTATACAAGTTTTGTCTTATAGCTTCATCGGTATATGATGAACTTTTGAAACTGATTATACCTTGAACGGTGGTAGTTCAAGCAGTATTCGGAAAAGATATAAGTATATTGGAGTATCTTGTAACTTCATCTTTTCAATTTATATCTAGTAAATGATTATCTTATGCATGACAAAGATTTTCAGAAAAATGTTGAGACAAGGTTAGATATATGAGATCACCTTGCAACGATATTTGTATACAGTTATAAACTGGAACTCTGTGTATATTATACATGATAGAGGATTTCAAAGATTTTGAAAAGTATATATATATATATACTGAATATTTTGCGACTTTGTCGCGTTAAGATATCAAACTTGGTTAATGTTTGCTTGACCAAGACTTTCATGAGTACTATGAGAATGCTCATATATTGTTAATTACTATACATGTTATTTTGGTGGGCTTGTTGCTCTCCCTTGTTTTCTTCTTTCATCACACAACAACAGCTAGACAAGATGAACAAGATCAAGCTCCCAATTCGCGAGGAGATAGGAAACGTTCCACATTTTCCTGTAGGCATTGATGCCACTGTAGCTGAGGTAGAAACTACCAATAGGCTAGGCTTTCAACTTTTGATGTACCGGACTTATGTATATTTATGAATTGTAATAATGGAAAAGAATATGTAATTCATTCAAAAACTCTTTTGAGGTGTAATGACTTACAATTGTGGAATAAAATGACTTGTGTTATTTTTGGTATTCATCTCTGAGACTATAACTTGTGGTATGTGTGTATATTGCGGGGTCACAGTATGCAGTAGTTAGTTATTTATTATGATTAAGTGTTATTAAGGGAAATGGAACTCGTGAAAACCCAGATCCCCGACCCCGGATTTGGGGTTGTTACAGTTGTGTAGCCTAAATCATACTTAACCTAGAAAAGGTCTTGGTAAAGGGGTCGTGGTTATGTATAATTAATGATTTGGATTATGTTATATTCGTTATTATTGTTGTTGGTAACGTCAACTCCCGACCCCCAGGTTGAGGCCGTCACACCAGATATTTTTCATTTGTCTACTAGTGACTGTATCTCGACGGATGTGCTTAACATCAGTCATCCATTAAAACTTGCAACTACTATTTTGACGGATGTTTCTCATCCATTGAATATCACTGCAACACTCTAAATCTTGACTTCAGTTACAAGTGCAGATGATCTAGTGGTTGTATAGTCACTCTTCGGATTGAGGGAAGGGAGTGAACAGAGTGAGAAGCTGAGTTGCTTTCAGGCAAAATGAGAGGAAATGAGTGAAACTCTACAAGCTATTTCTTCCAGCTTCGAAAAAGTGAGTGAGTGGAGTCCCACCTTAGTAGGTGAAGGTGAGGGTGTGAGGGTGGGAAGCCAAGGGGAGCTAAAGCAGGTACAGGAGAGATAAGGGTTGAAACCATTGCTAGTGAGTCAATGAATATCAGTGATGTAGAAATAGAAAGACTGTTTCAGCAAAAATATTAAGCTGTGATAGATTCTATCTCTTTAGATGCTTAGACATTTACTCATCCTGTTCCAGCATATCAAATTCTGGCTGGACAGGGCAATGAGGAGGCTGAGAAGATACTCAACTTGGTGCATACTACAGCTTCTATGCAAAGGGCTAAAGATGCCATCACAGCCATGCCACCCATAGCTGGTGATGATGTTGATTATGGAACTGGTGGTTCTGAGGATATTTTTGGGGATGAAGATGATGATGAAGAAGAGTTCATGGATATAGGGGGAGAAGCAGGCCCTAGCTCAAGATCAAACATGCTTTCTTGGGTGTTTTCTAAAACATGTGATGAGCACCATTTCAAATCCACTTTGTATCACATCATTCAACAAACTCAGACAACTCTTCAAACTACTACCAATGCCAACACCAAGAGACTTCTACAAGCACACCTAAACTCTCTCCAACTACATCAAATTCAATCTCTCAAACAAAATCTAGACGTCACTGAGCTGATGAAAAAAATTGATCAAGTCAAGAAGGATGTTACTGAGAGACTGGATGCTAAGTTTCCCAACACAACCATGCTTGACATCAACATACAACTAAGGAAAATTCTGATCTAGCCAACAAGGTAGACTCTGTTTAGTGGCATTTATGACACTTTATTATGCTTTAATTGTAACGTCTGGGAAATATTATGTAATTATTTTATCGATAAATAATTATTAGGTGAATTTTTATATGAATTTTGGTGAATTATTTGATAATTGATATTAATATTTGGATGTTTATTTCTGATTAAAATAAGATATTTTAATTCTTAATTATCCAGAATTAAATATAGATAATTTTGGTATTTTCTGGTAATTTTTAGATTACCATATGATTTTATAAGGATTTATAGAATTAATAATGATTATTTTACATATTATAAAATTAATTTCTAGAATCAGAAATCGTCCCACTTCAATCGTTTTTACATTTTTACAACCCGAAACTCTTCTGAAAACTCCTTCCTAACCTAATCTGATAATTCTGAACACTTTCCGTGTTTTGACTTTTTCGATCCGGGGTACGATTTGACCTATACGAGTCCCGGTGTGAAATTTTCGATACGCAAATCATTTTATATATCAATAAGAATCCATATCCTCAAAAGACGAGACATTATTACATTATTTTTGTATAAAGTATTTTATAAGAGACTCTGTTTTGATAATTATCCAAATCGGGTATCAAAATTGTATCGTTATGTAGTTACTAAGAGGCTAAGTAACCTATTTTCGGATCCAATATGTAAATGTAACTATCTAATTATTAAGTAAACAAAATGTGTGGTGGTTCTGTCAGATATGTGTTGTTGTGGTATTAATTGTTTGTGATTGATTGATGTGGAGGTTAATTTTGTGATTAATTATCGAGCTTTATGAACTGAATTCATTTTTAAAGTGATTTTATTGAATATTTATTCTCATAAATGCTAAAATTGCTCCTAATTTTTTTTTTGTTGTTTTATAATTTTATTTATTATTTTTAGGAGTTTATAAAATATAGAAATCAATATTTTATTAATTATTTAATTTTAAATGATTTTCTGTCTTCATTAAATTGTAAAATCAGTATTTAATTCCAGAATGTTTCAAAAATCCTGAAAATTTTGTTTTATTAACTTTTAAATATTTCGAGAATTTCAAAATTATCTAGGCAATTTTCTGGCTTTTATTTATCCGCATGTCTGTTCTTTAATTTACAAAACGTGGGGCTGATTTGCGTTTCAAAAATGATTTAGAAATTCTGGAAACTTTATTTTGATAACCCCTAATTATTCCGAGATTTTTAAAACAATTATTTTCGAGAATCTTTAAGAGATTTTACCTGTTAAACGCTCATTAAATTTGAAATTTCGTTGTTCAAAGTCAGAACTATTGTAATAAAATACTAAAATAAAAAGAAACAAAAAGGGGGGGGGCAGATTATTTAATCGGGTTCAACCCGTTTTTCTTTCAGACCATATCTCTCTCTTGTCTCTCCCGATCAATCTCTCTGAAATCTCTGTCTCTCTCTACTGTTTATCCCTCATCCCTCTCTCTCGATTATCTCCCTGTTCCCTTTATCTCTCTCCTTCTCTCCCTCTTTTTCTTCCCTGTTCTCCGCCGCTGCTTCTTTTCCGGCGAGTGGCGCCGCCCCGTCCTGTTCCAATCGCCACCGCGATTCCGATTTCTTTCCGGTAATTAACCGGCTTCATCCCTGTTGTTTGTATATATATGTGTGTGTTATCATATGTGTATGTGCAGTTGTGTATATGTTCTTTCCGCATGGATTTTTTCGGTTGTTTTTCCGGGTCGTGCCATGTTCCTGCTTCGGTTGCGCGTAGGCGCGTGTGCTGTGGTCGTTTAATTGCTTATTTTAATTACTGACTGAATTTTTGATTCTTGCAGATCATTTGATTGATTTTCGTGAAACAAATAAATAAATTGGTGCGGGACTAAATTAAATGAATCGGTAGAATTTATTTGGAAACCCGAATTTTATCGGGCACCAATAAATTTTGCCGCTGTTGACGATGACTTTTAACGAGTCAACAGTGGACCGTGATGAATTAATTCGGAGTCCTAAATTACAAAAAAATAAAATTAGTTGAGAAATTAATTTCGCAACGAAATGAAAAATAAGATACGAATAACAGTAAATAATAATTAATAAATTAAGTTCCTATTGGTGGTTGGGATTAGTGAAATTGGTTGTGAATTGGATGATTGCGGTTGTTGGTTGTTGTTGTGTTGTGAATTTGACGTCGAACTGATTCGACGGGTAGGCCGATAAATAAAGGAGATGCTGTCCGATTTTCGGGAAATTAATTTCGAAAATACGGGAACGTAACCTATAATTATCAGAGACGTCGAACGAGGATATATAATTGAATTTTCGAAACCTATTTACGTGACAAGATATTTTGTGAATAATCGATTACCCTATTTTTCAAAACGATAAATATACGTATTTTCCAAAATTATATACCGAACCAAGCTTTGAAGGTGCAAGCCATAACTGTTATGTGTATTTCAATAATACATATAAATATAAATTGTATTATGAAGTCGTATGGGTAGAATAGGATAGTGAGGTGATGTTAAGCGTAGCGATTATCTGAATTATGGTATTTTAACCTTGTAGGTCCTAGTCGGAAGACCCGAGACGTGACGTTGGACTAGGAATGATCTAGTGATTAGACGTTGAGATCAATGAAGTTCCTATTGAAGGGCCTGAATGTTGGAATCGTATCCAGAATGGGATATTAGTTTGACGATAAAGCCGAACAATCAAGTTGAATCACAATCAACTAGTAATAGCGATTAAAGCTCATTGAGGCAAGTATTCTTGATTTTTCTTTTAAATACTGCAAGTATTTCTGATTTTCTTTTAAAATACTGCAAATATTTATTCGTTCCTATTCTAAGTTCAAAATAGTGAACTGTTTTATATTTCGCTGCAATCACTCTAATTATGCATGTCCTTTCATTATTGTTCCTATAATTCGATTCCTCTCTTGAGCAAATACCCATTCTTTCGGGATATTTGCGAACCCTGAATTGGGATGTTTTGAATTCAAAATGATTTGACATCAAAATACTCCATGGGCTGGATAATGATGATTCTTTGGGGATTAAGTGTGTCTTAATCCTGAGGACCGGGATATGACTGGTGCCTCGAAATGTGTCGTAGTGCCTAGGTACCTGAATGAACCTATACAGTTGGGTATAGATCCGCACTGTATCCTGACTGATCAGCAGGGTATAGTGCATATGTTGGAACTAGTGTTCAGTCTAATTTGTTGTTGATCACCATTAACGTTTCGAAAGGTTTTATGATTTCAAAAAAACTGGACAGAACCCTGATTCAGGAGATGAATCGGGGAATCGCTTGTCATTTTTGAATTTATAGTTAAAGGCCGGTGACAGCCAACGATTATTCTCTCAACTCACTCAAAATAAATAGAATTGTTTAAAATTGTTTTAAGATTTTGTCCGGAAGTTTTTCATTTGGTATTAATGCTTGAAACGCAAATTATATATACTTGCTGGGCATTTTTGGCTCACTCTTGCTTTGTAAATTCTTATTTCTTCCAGAAACAGATAAGGATAAAAGTTAATAGCTTTGATAAGCAGCATAAGTTAGAGAAATCTCCGCTGCGAGAGGTTGAAGATGTTAGAAGAATGTGACAAGAGCATTAGTTCAAAGGTATTTACACTTGTATTCTAGTTATTGTGAGTTGTAAAGGGTTAGATTCTTGTTTCATACCATAACCTGTAAACGATCCGGATTCAAGGGGTTAATTGAATATTCTTTTATTTTATGTAAAGATTGTTTAGTGACACCAAAGCTTGACCCCGGATTTGGGTTGTTACAAGTTGGCATCAGAGCTACAGGTTATTGGTCACTGAAATAAGAATAGGTGAGAGTAAGATAGGAATGATAGGTCGTACAGGATAGGAAAGACCCTAGGCATACTCAGGTTAAGTTGAGTTGAGTGCGAATTAGGGTTAGTAGGTCTGGCACAGAATGGGTAAGCCATGACTTTTGAGGGAAATGTAAGGAGAATATCGCAACACTGTAGGTATAGTGAGTTCTCAGATCCTACAATAACAAGGAATCGATGGATCGACGGAGATTGGGTATTTTACCCTACTTTTCATGTGGTTTTGAAGAATAGGCGATCAATTCTTGTGAGAATTTGTGTAAGAGAAGCTATGATTTAACTTAGAATTAGGTAGTAGGACAAGCTTCACGCCGGAGGCAACCAGTTGATGGAAGCTGATGAAGAACCAACGTTGCACATTTCGAATGCATCATCGTTGCAAAAATATTTTTATCACATACCAGGCGCTGCGCGAGGAATGGCATCTACCTTCCTAGATATAGGTAAGATTAGCAAGAAGATGCGACCCTATCTACAGACAGAACATCGAATCGCATGCGTGGTTGTAAGCATAACGTCAAGGATGACGACGAGAATATGAAAGACAATGGAAGACGTCAGCATTAAGTTCGAGTTAGGAATAAAATGATATACGACGGTAAATGAAGTTTCGTCGACTAATAAGTGCGAGCTTAATCTGAGAAAATGTGGAAGAGGTACCAAAGTGAAGAGACCATTACATGGGCATTCTTTTAATTAGACATTTCATTGGTAAATCATAAAAGAAATAGCAAGTAACTTATATAGTAATGATGACCAAATATTTGATTTCCAAAACTTTTAAATGAGATGTCGAAAAAGATTTTCTTAATCAACTTTCAGAAGATTTTTGGCATGAAATGAGTTTTACAAATTGGTTGTCGATTTACTATTTATGTTCTTGTTATTATAAACAGAAAATGACCTAAAAAGAAGAATGGAATTAGACTTAGTGTTGTTAATTCGAAGGGCCAAGTAGACCCACCAGCGGGGAGAAGGTTTAAAGGTTGCTGTGAAAAATGAAAGTAAACGTTGTTTAATAAAATCAATAATTGAATCAACATATTAAAATATTATTTATCTAATTTATAAAAATTATTAAAATTTAACAAGATTCGTGATTTGAATGGACGGAGGATGATTGATGGAAATGGCAGAATCTTCTAGATGGTGGAAGAAGAATCATATTTTTATCGACAAAATTGAGGCGTTGTGTGATCGATGGTTATTTTATGCAGCGTAAATGGAATCCGAGGCAGTGGTTATAAATTTCGCAAGGACGCAATTATGATCAAAACATTGAAGCATCTAATGTGGAGGCATTTCCCGACGGCATTCTGAAATCGTAAAGTGTCCGAAGCTGTGAATCTTCCATTCGAATATTTCCCAAGGGCATACGTAAATGAAACGTGGACGGTGACCAACGGTGATCTACAATATTATTATTTTACAAATATGATAGTATATATTTTTCTTGATTCTTGAATACGTATGAACTTTTTCTATTGATAAATCATATGAGGCGAAAACGAAAGAAAATTTGTTGTATTCCCTCTGAATTGTTTCTCTTCTCAAGTTATTGATTCCTGATTAAGACAAACAGTGTTGTGATATGACGCTTTGTCGAAATGATGAAGAGTCGGGTGGGACGCCACCTAATCATGTGTTGTATGCCATATAGTATGAAAGACTGGCCATCTTGAGTACGAATATGGTTGTCTCATTCTTCACTCATTTTTCTTCATTCAATTTTCTGATTTACAAATTCTTTCAATTGGTTGTTACATTGTTATTCCTTATTCCGTTAATCAATCAAAATTATGTTCACAAACTCTCCTCTTGCATAGAGTTTGTTCCCTGACGATTTCAAAAGAAATGAGATAGGGTGATACGTGGAATCGTACAACGAACATAGTTAAATCGTTAAATGGTGGACATCTGCGAGCGAGGGAAAAAAATGGATGCTCCGAAAAATGTGGACATGGCGAAGATATCAAGTCAGATAGTTGTTCTTGCTACAGGGATCTCATCAGTATGGTAGATTACGTTAACGCGATGCACTTCTAATTGGAAGATTTCCATTAGAATGAATCGTTAGTGAACCGTAATAATTAAATCAATTACCAAACAAGGAAGTAAGGTTGTGTGCGTCAGACGGAGCAAACAAGTATCGGGATGACAATCGAAGATCAAGGAAATTCTGAACAATGATTCAGACATGCAATTACTACGTGAAACATCCCTTCGTCACGGGAAAATATTTGTCGTGAAAATTCAAGATGGCAGAAATCTTAAATGTAATCGAACTTCGAACGTGTTCTTCAAGAAATTGTGAAGTTCTCTAACTTGCGTAAATAAGTGATGGAGAATTCAATACTCATACCCGGGACATGACGAAAATTCGATACGAGAATATAAGTGGAGATGAAGGAATGGCTATTTGACTGCAAAATCTTTTAAGAAATAATGATATAACAATTAAGTTTCCACCATAGTGCGATGATAGTAATGAAAACCCAGTGTGGTTATTAAAAGATAAACAGATTAGTTAATGAAATTGAATGTGTATTGTCCAAGATAAATGATTGTTGTGATTGGTGGAAGGATGCGGCATAATTTTTAAAAGTAACTGTACACAATTGGTAATGACAAGAAATAAGTTAAAAGAATCACGAAATAAAATCCTTAAAAAACAACGAGATAAATTCATTAATGACAATTCATAATATTCTAAAAGAATTGAGAAATGTATGGTTATATGAATCATTGTGGGTTTCAGACCCAATCCTAATTAAAAAGATATATGTTATGCCAGTCAGATGCTGATCAAAGGTGAATTGTGGAAAAATTGATGATTTTGGTGGGTGGATACGAATGTGGGTGATCTGGTTGATTGATGGTGTCGGCTTGAGTCCAACTGGTAGTCAATGGTATAGAGAAAGTGCTGCCCAAATTTTCAGAAATTACTCTACATTAAAAAATAATGAAGTATATGGTCATTTTCATCGGTACTCCAAATAATTGCGATCTCGGTTCTTGAGAAAGTTTTTATGACCAAACCAACTTTATATAATTGGTCTTTGATTCCAGTTAGCTAGTCAGCACTTGGTTTAAGTGGTCATTTAAAGGAGTTAATTGATCCACTTTAGTCACACCCCAACTTAAACAACAAATTAAATATAACTATTACAACATTTAATAATAAATAAACATACCCAAATCCAAGATCTTACAGTTTAGGGTTTGGAACAGCCCAACACTACCATCTATTACAACTGATTTTAAATACTGAGTCCTCACACAAACTACTATTACTTATTCTACCTGAGCTCGAACATAGGCATCAGCATCACAGGTCTTACGGGCAGTCTGCTTGAATCTAACCATAGCTGCTAGCTGTAATATCAGGGTAAAGCAAGGAGTGAGCCAAATGCTCAACAAGTGCTAAACAATACGATACAAAACATAAATCGAGATATATATTAAAGAATGTCAATGGGAGGACATGACCAATGATAATGAGAGATAAAACTTTGGGTGATCGCATCAGTTTGTTGGTATAAAAAAAACATATCTTAATCAAAATTATTTTATGACACTACGGATTACAGCCGGTGATCAGGCGCGAAGTAATCCCGAACCTCGCTGGGTTCTAAAACATTAATGGGAATCCCTAGGCAACTTTTAAGCCTAATATAAGTGTGGAAAGGACTCGCGTCTCAGTCCAGATCCACTATTCAAGGAAAACATTTATCCCCCTTTGGGACTGAAAACCCATATTTTATTTATTTCAAAAACTGATATCGATTTATAACAAAATCTCTTTTACAGTAAACATTTTTTTTATCAAGGGATTATAGATCAACTCGAAACACGGGAAATATGGTACTAAATCTAAGGGCCGTGATTCACAAAACTATACTCTATTAAAGTAACTGAATGGTTTTCATATATCAAAGATTGGACAAGGGGATTTAGTGAGGCTATTGGATATTATAAAGGGTAATGCCAAATTGGGCTTTAAGCAATGGTTTCTCATCAAGGTTCAAGTGCTGGATCATCAAGAAGATAAGCTTCATGAATACTAAGGGTGTTAAGGTATGCAGAAATGATCTTTAACTCAGGATATATCAGAATTGTCAAGCTTCAGGATAAGAAAGAGGGGTATCAATCAATGAGGAATCACTTTGATAAGTATCTGGCTTTTAGGGTTCAAGGTAATGTTCTATAGGGGTTCAAGTATCAAGATGAGATATCAATACTTAGGAATCATCAGCATGTTAATCAAGAGAATCAACCAAGAGTTATAACTACCCTTTCTTTTATCCTGGCATTCAAATTACTTTAATATACTATCATGATAAGACCATTTTGCAATACGTACTCGAGGGTTCATGGCATTTTTATATAATTCAAAGATAAACTTAAGTTACGCTTGATTTAATATATCAAATGACACAGGATAGTTGCAGCAATGTATGAACTATTAGCAGTAAATATGAAGGACAAGTTGAATCACTTGCCTTGAGAAAGGCTGGTCTGGTCTGACTGGTAGGAGCAACTGGTGCTTCACTCGACCTTTATGGCAAGTTTTCCCTCGTCTCGAGATCCTACATAAATAATAATAATCCTCATTATAATATATTCTCACCAACTTAACCTATTTACAACCCGAATTTAAACACGGATGGCACTTAGGCCTATATGCACTTAATTTATATTCACCTTTAATTTATGATTGCACACACATAGCCACATAATCACATATCATATATTAATACCAAATAACACCATATACACCATAATGCAACATTAGGCTTGGATGATCTCGATCCCCCAACTTAAGTCACTTGGTCGCTAAACTAGACAAAGTCTTCTAATTTTGGCCTCCTAACTCGATGTGCCTTTACTAAACTATCAAAGACCTATTGACCCTCACTTGTGCCTTTTATTCTACTGACCTTATACTATCTTACAACTATGGTGGTTAACCAAGACCTCACTCCAAAGTGTTCTAAAACTATGTGATGAGTGAAAATGTTCACTGGTGCAAATTTCAGAATGACATATATGGTTTCTTGAGTGCATTTGACACCCTTAAACTATAGGTTTTCCTTCAAAACTCTTACACAAGACTCTCCTGACCTAAGGTCATCTCCCAAACTTGATGTGGCTGAAAGGCCTGGCTTGGGCCTTCTTGGGCCTAAGCTCAAAGTCCATGGTTCCCCTGTATTCCTGGGCAGAAAAAACCCTAACTTGAATTAACTTGTGACACATGGTTCTAACTCATATCCTATGAACTATGGTTGGAAAAACTTCTCTGACACTCCCTCTAACTAAGGCCCAACAGGGCCTAATGAGGGCCTACCAATGACATGGTCAAATCTCCCTATTTCTAAGTTGCAACAAAACTGTCCCCTGCTGGACATATTTTGTTATTCTACTTGTGCACCTAACCAAATGACATGCAAACCTCCAACCAACACCTAAAACCTTTTATATACTCCCAATACTAACTTCTGGTGGCTTGGGCCTCAAAGTGCACATTAATGACATGGTCAAAACTCACTCTAAATCTCAGGGTACTAAACTGATTTTCTGCAGAAATTATAACTCTCCTTTCTCCAAGGTTTTAACTTGACAAACTCAACCACCAATAACCCAATACCCAAACCAAGACTTAAACATGGTGATATACTAAACTAACTCCCTTATACTCAAAATAATCTTGGTGGAGATCATCCTTACCTAAGGTGCAATCATGGCAAAACAAAAGAAACCACATTTCACAACTCACAAATCATCAAGTTTTTGAAACAACAAGTTATGCATTTTATAAAAGATATACATGACTTATTACCATGCATCAAGAAGCATTAATCAATATTAACACATTATTCCTACTGAAATTAAAGCTTACTAATAAAATCTTTCCAAATGATCAAAATCTTATAACATTCTAAGTGAAATCCACATGCATGCATGTCTTCGAGTTTTGCAAGCCAAACAACATGTTTTCTAAATATGTTTTACCAAGAAATTTACATGCAAGCCTAGCATGAGCTATATCTAGATGATCACTTAGCATGCAAGGAGTTTCATCAATTTTTTACTACAAAATTCAAGCCATTATCACATAAACATGCAAAAATTGAACAAAGCAACAAGAATGGTCTCAAGAACCATTCATTCGGCTCCCCTATGGTCATGGCCGAATGAAATGGAAGGGAATGGCCATTTAACATCAAGAGTTTCCTTCTCAAGACTTGTCACTTCACCATTCCTTGTAGTCCTCTCAAAAACAACCTTAAACTCACAAGAATCAAGGTTGTACTTTTGAGTTTCAACTAAAACCTTAACATGCAACCTTAAAACTTAAACTTTCTACTCAAAACTCTTTGAAATATATGTGATCATGCTATGGGAAGTAACATTTACTTGTGTAGGAGGTGGGAAATTGATTGAGAAAGAAAGAAAATGGGGAGGGGGTGGTTTCGGCTGAAAAGCCGAGAGTGAGGGGGTAGGAGCCGAGAGTGAGAGAGAGGAGGGAGAGAAGAAAGAGTGTGGTATGGGTGATGTGTGAAATGATCATGTATTTTACTTATTTTATGGTTTTTGTTTTGACAAATGTGAGTGGGAATAGGAATTGACATGACTACCCTTCCACTTATACTTGGATCATTTTGCATGCAAGGGTAAAGGAGGAATTTGGCTAGAAAAATAAGAGTTAGTGGGGTGGTAATTGTCTCTTTAGCCCTTTTGGATTGAATAGAAAGGATTTGCATGCAAGGACAACTATGTAATTTGCTAATTATAACAATTAACATTTATAAAGATTTATTTTTGTAAACTAAAACACAAGTTCAAAAATTATAAAATTTATACCATAAAATAATTTGGATTTTTATAAATTTTATAAAACTACTTTTGAAATTTGTGAACAAAATAACTTTTAAAGAGAAATTTATTCAAGGTTTAAAATATTCCTTATAAATCAAAAATGAAAGAAATAAATAAACTTTTGCTTTGAAAATTCATATACCACATAACGAAAATTTAAGACGCAGAGTTCTCATTCACACAAGCATACAATAGTTGCATATATTGGCATTCGGATTTTAAAGTTGTACTAAATTTATAATTAATATTACACAGAAATGCCGGATGTAACAACTTTGCCAACTAATGGGTAGTTAAATGGAGATTGATTCTAATTAGATTGAGTCAAGCTCTAACATGATTTCCAGATCCGAAATCAAAGTGATAAGAAATTTGGAAAAAGTAATGGCGGGAACGTAAATTGAAAGCTTAGTACAATTAGCGTGTTGTTACTGCAAACAGGGGCAAGGTTTGATCCAGAAGAATATGCTATTTTCGATAAATAAGAGGAACATGAAGTTACTGGTACACGCTAGTAAGAAGAATATTTTTAAGAATTGAAGGTTCAAGATAAAGCAAAGGGATTATATCATCTGCAATAGCGTTCCAGGAAGAACTTGGATGTATACCCATATCGAATGATGAATTAATGAAAGATTTGAATGTACACTTCTTTTGAACGACGATTGAATGGAAGTTGCTGTAGAATAATGGAAAACTCGCAAATTCAAGCATCCAATGAAAGACGGAGATTGATGAAGTCCGCATGTGAACTCAGGGAAAAGAGATGATGGTCAATGAAGAGAAGTCAAACACGCGATCTGTGATACGTCAAGCAAGGCTAAGAAAATAACTACCGAGGATATTCGATAATTCTGTTAGTAAGAATTTAAATAGTACAAATAAAAGCCTTCATTCCAGTGTGAACTCGAGGAATGACTTATCCAATAATAAACAGAGTAATATTACTAAGAAAAAGAAATTTGTTACGTTGAAATAGATAATGAATAATGAAAATGAAGAACTAATCAAGACAAGAGGTGGAATCAAAAGGATGATAAAGAAATTTTATAAAATAATCCAGGGTATATGCAAGTTATGAATGTCGGTTGCGACAGAATTGATTGGAGAATGTAGTGAAATGCCGATAATTGAAGACGGGAACTTCATTCAAGGAATGCGTGTAAGCAGGAATGATTGAACAAAAGTATTAACGGCGAACTACTAGAGAAGAACGTTGCAATGAATCTCATGTCGGAATCCTTTAAAAATTAAGTGAAGTCCCGAAGGTTCGAACGAATGCTTTAGCAAGATTACCCCAGGGAATGAGGTAAGAATTTCTCGTCGATTACTGCGCAGAGTCAAGCTGGTGTCAAAAGCCCTGTATCGTCTAACTCAATAGGAATAAAATAATAAGTGAAGGAAAGCTTCAAAAATGTGGAATGAAAGAATAATGAAATAAAGAATATTTTGCGCTGTGCACAAAAGCTATCATGGAAAAAAGAGAGAATGGAGGTATGAAGTTACGCGTCGATTATCAGAAATTGTAAGTTTGAAGATTAAGTGAACAGAATGTACCAGGAGTATTGGAATAGTGTGATTTTATTTTTTGATAACATCCTTGCTAATTCAAGAACTAAGGACGACCAAGTTGAACGCCTGAAGATATGCTTGCGAAAAGTTGAAAAATAGCAGCTGCATTCTCAGCTTCAAAGATATGAATTCTGGTTATAATTGATTATGAGCTCCAATGTGTGGGTAATTACCAACCAAGAATGATCCATATGGAGACAGATGTTTAGGGTAGAAAAGAAAGAGTGAATGTCACTAAGATCGCTGGAAAATGGATAAAGGAATTGGAAAAGTTAGGATGAAGAATAAGCTTTGATCCGTCTTCTGGGTTATGCTGATACTTACTTTGTTGTTAGATATCAAAGGTGGTATTAATACAGATGATTGATGTTGACTTCAGTATGGGATGTTGTGAGCATCAAAGTTCGTATTGATATCTAATTTGATACGACGACAAAATGAGTATTAGTACCAAGAGACCGGATTTTTGAATAAAGTTATGATTCATTCCGTTCCAAATTAATATTTCCTTTTAGATAGAAACAGATTCTCGCTCGATGAACCTACTTGATAGTGATTGAGAAATATATATATATATATATATATATATATATATATATATTGAAGTATGCTACCAAGTGGTGAGTAGATTTAATTGCCGAGATTTTCCTTTTTAGTTTTTGGAATAGACGTAGAACATTCTGAAGTATCGGGCGTCATGAGCTCAGGATATCAGGCGCAGATGAATAGAAATGCAAGAGACCGATTTAAGATTCTTGAATACGATTGAAAAAGATCATGGGTCAGGCTAATCGAAGAAAAAGAGGCCGGAAACGTAAGGTAGAATAGTCAGTGAAAATAGAAATTTTATGAACACGAACTATTAGAATTGGAAAGAAAAGAAGGTTAGTGTAAATTAAGTTGGTCCTGTGAAACAGTGAAATAGATAGAAAGATTGTGAATGAGTTGGTCTTGTTGTCACAGGTATATCGAGTCCATAAGGCATTCATATGTGTATGACTACGATGATTAATTTAACCTCAAATGTATGAAGTAGAGATTGAGTTAGGGGTTGCATGAGCAACGGATAGAGTTGATGACGGTGAAAGACCGTTGAGTTGTGATTAAGGTGATGAGAACTGAGAAATTATAAGAAAGATACTTGGAAAACATCATGGTTTGTTCCTTTGCATGATTCTGAGGACAGAATCCTTTTAAGGGGGGAAGGATGTAACGTCTGGGAAATATTATGTAATTATTTTATCGATAAATAATTATTATGTGAATTTTTATGTAAATTTTGGTGAATTATTTGATAATTGATATTAATATTTGGATGTTTATTTCTGATTAAAATAAGATATTTTAATTCTTAATTATCCAGAATTAAATATAGATAATTTTGGTATTTTTCTGGTAATTTTTAGATTACCATATGATTTTATAAGGATTTATAGAATTAATAATGATTATTTTACATAATTATAAAATTAATTTTTAGAATCAGAAATCGTCCCACTTCAATCGTTTGTACATTTTTATAACCCGAAACTCTTCCGAAAACTCCTTCCTAACCTAATCTGATATTCTGAACACTTTCTGTGTTTTGACTTTTTCGATCCAGGGTACGGTTTGACCTGTACGAGTCCCGGTGTGAAATTTTTGATACGCAAATCATTTTATATATCAAGAAGAATCCATATTCTCAAAAGACGAGACACTATTACCTTATTTTTGTATAAAGTGTTTTATAAGAGACTCTGTTTTGATAATTATCTAAATCGGGTATCAAAATTGTATTGTTATGTAGTTACTTAGCGGCTAAGTAACCTATTTTCGGATCCAATATGTAAATGTAACTATCGAATTATTAAGTAAACAAATTGTGTGGTGGTTCTGTCAGCTATGTGTTGTTGTGGTATTAATTGTTTGTGATTGAGGGATGTGGAGGTTAATTTTGTGATTAATTATCGAGCTTAATGAACTGAATTCATTTTTAAAGTGATTTTATTGAATATTTATTCTCATAAATGCTAAAATTGCTCCTAAAATTATTTTTGTTGTTTTATAATTTTATTTATTATTTTTAGGAGTTTATAAAATTTAGAAATCAATATTTTATTAATTATTTAATTTTAAATGATTTTCTGACTTCATTAAATTGTAAAATCAGTATTTAATTCTAGAATGTATCAAAAATCATGAAAATTTTATTTTATTAACTTTTAAATATTTCGAGAATTTCAAAATTATCCAGGCAATTTTATGGCTTTTATTTATCCGCACGTCTATTATTTAATTTACAAAACGTGGGGCTGATTTGCGTTTCAAAAATGATTTAGAAATTCTGGAAAGTTTATTTTAATAACCTCTAATTATTCTGAGATTTAAAAAAAAATATTTTCGAGAATATTTAGGTGATTTTACCCGTTAAACGCTCATTAAATTTGAAATTTCGCTGTCGAAGGTCAGAACTATTGTAATAAAATACTAAAATAAAAAGAAACAAAAAGGGGGGGGCAGATTATTTAATCGGGTTCAACCCATTTTTCTTTCAGACCATATCTCTCTCTTGTCTCTCCCGATCAATCTCTCTGAAATCTCTGTCTTTCTCTACTGTTTATCCCTCATCCCTCTCTCTCGATTATCTCCCTGTTCCCTTTATCTCTCTCCTTCTCTCCCTCTTTTTCTTCCCTGTTCTCCACCGCTGCTTCTTTTCCTGCGAGTGGCGCCGCCCCGTCCTGTTCCAATCGCCGCCGCGATTCCGGTTTCTTTCCGATAATTAACCGGCTTCATCCCTGTTGTTTGTATATATATACATACGAACCTGTATATATATGTGTGTGTTATCATGTGTGTATGGATAGTTGTGTATGTGTTCTTGCCGCCTGGATTTTCTTTCGGTTATTTTTCCGAGTCGTGCCATGTTCCTGCTTCGGTTGCGCGTAGGCGCGTGTGCTGTGGTCGTTTAATTGCTTATTTTAATTACTGACTGAATTTTTGATTCTTGCAGATCATTTGATTGATTTTCGTAAAACAAATAAATAAATTCGTGCGGGAGTAAATTAAATGAATCGGTAGAATTTATTTGGAAACCCGAATTTTATCGGGCACCAATAAATTTTGCCGCTGTTGACGATGACTTTTAACGAGTCAAAAGTGGACCGTGATGAATTAATTCTGAGTCCTAAATTATAAATAAATAAAATTAGTTGAGAAATTAATTTCGCGACGAAATGAAAAATACGATACGAATAACAGTAAATAATATTTAATAAATTAAGTTTGTATTGGTGGTTGGGATTAGTGTAATTGGTTGTGAATTGGATGATTGCGATTGTTGGTTGTTGTTGTGTTGTGAATTTGACATCGAACTAGTTCGACAGGTAGGCCGATAAACAAAGGAGACGCTGTCCGATTTTTGGGAAATTAATTCCGAAAATACGGGAATGTAACCTGTAATTATCAGAGACGTCGAACGAGGATATATAATTAAATTTTCGAAACCTATTTACTTGACAAGATATTTTGTGAATAATCTATTACCCTATTTTTCAAAATGACAAATATACGTATTTTCCGAAATTATATACCGAACCAAGCTTTGAAGGTGCAAGCCATAACTGTTATGTGTATTTCAATAATACATATAAATATAAATTGGATTATGAAGTCGTATGGGTAGAATAGGATAGTGAGGTGATGTTAAGCGAAGCGATTATCTGAATTAGGATATTTTAACCCTGTAGGTCCTAGTCGGAAGACCCGAGACGTGACGTTGGACTAGGAATGATCTAGTGATTAGACGTTGAGATCAACGAAATTCCAATTGAATGGCCTGAATGTTGGAATCGTATCTAGAATGTGATAGTAGTTTGACGATAAAGCCAAACGATCAAGTTGAATCACAGTCAACTAGTAATAGCGATTAAAGCTCATTGAGGCAAGTATTCTTGATTTTTCTTTTAAATACTGCAAGTGTTTATGATTTTCTTTTAAAATACTGCAAATATTTATTCGTTCCTATTCTAAGTTCAGAATAGTTAACTGTTTTATATTTTGTTGCAATCACTCTGATTATGCATGTCCTTTCATTATTGTTCCTATAATTCGATTGCTCTCTTGAGCAAATACCCATTCTTTTGGGTTATTTGCGAACCCTGAATTGGGATGTTTTGAATTCAAAATGATTTGACATCAAAATACTCCATGGGCTGGATAATGATGATGTTTTGGGGATTAAGTGTCTCTTAATCCTGAGGACTGGGATATGACTGGTGCCTCGAAATGGGCCGTAGTGCCTAGGTTCCTGAATGGACCTATACAGTTGGGTATAGATCCGTACTGTATCCTGACTGATCAGCAGGGTATACTGCATATATTGGAACTAGTGTCCAGTCTAATTTATTGTTGATCGCCATTAACGGCATTCTCTTTCGAAAGGTTTTATGATTTCAAAAAAACTGGACAAAACCCTGATTTAGGAGATGAATCGGGGTATCGCTTGTCATTTTTGAATTTATAGTTAAATGCTGGTGACAACCAACGTTTATTCGCTCAACTCACTCAAAATAAATAGAATTGTTTAAAATTGTTTTAAGATTTTGTCCGGAAGTTTTTCATTTGGTATTAATGCTTGAAACTCAAATTATATATACCTGCTGAGCATTTTTGGCTCACTCTTGCTTTGTAAATTCTTATTTCTTCTAGAAACAGATAAGGATAAAAGTGAATAGCTTTGATAGGCAGCAGAAGTTAGAGAAATTTCCGCTGCGAGAGGTTGAAGATGTTAGAAGAATGTGACAAGAGCATTAGTTCAAAGGTATTTACACTTGTATTCTAGTTATTGTGAGTTGTAAAGGGTTAGATTCTTGTTTCATACCATAACCTGTAAACGATCCGGATTCAAGGGGTAAATTGAATATTCTTTTATTTTATGTAAAGATTGTTTAGTGACACCAAATCTTGACCTCAGATTTGGGTTGTTACACTAATAAGCTTTGAATTGGTGTATTTGTACTCAAGCTGTTACACATTTTAATGTGTTTTTTTAGTATTTTTGCATTTCAGGCACTATTCAGGTAATCAGGTGAATTAGCATTATTTTGGTGCTAATTTGGTGTCCAGGTGGTGTTGGAATAAAAGCTTGTGGAAGCCGGCTCGAAGCAGCAAGATATAAGAAGAAATCTGAGTTTTTCTCAGAAGGACGGCCATGCGTAGCGCGCGGCCCGCCGGGGTTCCAGTATTGGAGCGCGCCTGTAACATTCGGGAAATATCGTGTAATTATTTGTATCAATATATGATTATTATGTGAATATTATATGAATTTTTGGTGAATTATCTGATGTTTGATAAAAATATTTGGATATTTGTATGTAATAAAATGTGAGTATGTTAATTTTAATATGTCCAGAATAAAATATAGATAATTAAGGTATTTTTCTGGTAATTTTTGGAGTGTTAGATGATTTTATAATGATTTATGAATTATTAATTATTTTCTGAATAATTACAAAATTATTTTATAAAGCCGGGAATCGTCCGACTTCAACCGTTTTTACGTTTTTACAACTCGAAACTCTTCCGAAAACTCCTTTCTAACCTAATCTGGTAATTCTGGACATTTTCCGTGTTTTGACTTTTTCGATCCGGATTACGGTTTGACCTGTGCGTGACCCGGCACAAAATTTTCGATACGATAATCATTTCAGTGAATCAACAAAACCCGTATTCTCGAAAGACGAGATATTATCACATTATTTCCGTATAAATTGTTTTATAAAAAGCCTGGTTGGGATAATTATCCAAAACTGATATCAAATCGGATCGTTATTGCAGTTACTTAGCGGCTAAGCAACTGATTTAAATGTATAAAATGATCCAGAACGAACCAATATTCCATAAATATAAAAGCATACTTTTTATTTCATTTTATTCGTTTATTCATTTTGCAACCCTTAAAAATACCATAAATACAGAGAAAAACCTAGAAAACCGATACGTTCCTGAGAATCAAACACACGAACGAAGGCGTTATCGAACTCCGATTCGGGCGTGCAACATATCAAAACGAAGCTCTCGAAATCTTCTTTCTGAATCAATCATCAGTTTTTGCCCAGAAATCATGGTAGTTTTCTTATTTATTTAATTATATTCGAATAATTTGATAATTAAAAAATGAAAATTTTTTCTTGATGTTGTTGATGTGATTTGATGCTTCCATCGTGTAGATAATATTTTTCTGATCAATTTGGTATATTATATGTCAAAAACCGAGTTCAATAACATATAGAAAATTGAGTTTGATTTTCGAATTCAAAAATTAGGGTTTATAGGTTTGAATGTTCTTAATCGAAATTTGTGAGTTTCTGTGTTTGGGGTTATTACTTGAAATTGATTGTACCATTGAGTAGATCATTGAAAGACGAATTTATTGGTATATACGTGATGAACGAACAGTAGCCGAAAGCCTTTCCTCGGAAAATGGGGTCGAACAGCGGCGGATTTTTCCGTCCGTTTTTCCGGCTTATCCAGCATGATTCTACCCATTTTAATGCCCCAGAATGATTCATGCGTATCTGTACTACATCCCCAGTTAAATAATCGTGATTCTGGGTTGATTTTCAGGCCGCCGGAAAAGCTCCATGGCGGCGGCCATGGAGTTCCGGCCGGCAGTGTTGTCGGGGACGACGATAGGGGTGACAAACTTCAGTTTGGCCCCTGAAGTTGTCCCTGACTTGCAAATATAAAATTCTAGTTTTACTATTTTTCAGAATTAGGATTTACGTTTTGAAAATTTATAAAAACAGTATTCCTGTTTTGTATATTTTCAAAAATGATATTTTCTTTTTACAATTAATTTCAAAAATTGTTTTAATTATTTTAAAATTCTAAAAATCAATATTTTTTTATTCTGAAAATAATTTTAATTCTAAAATAAATCTTAATTATTTAATTAATTAATTTTAGTTAATAATTAATTATTTATTTATTCAATTAATTTAAATATTAATTGATTATTTAATTTAATTAGTTATTAATTAATTTTAATTGATTTAATAATTAGATTTAATTATTTAAACTTGATTTAAAAATTCTGAAAAATATTATTTTAAATTATTTTCAAGGTCCGATAATTACTATAAAATTATTTTAAAGCCAAATTCGGGTATTCAAACCCTATTATTTAATTATTAAATGATTCGGAGACCGTTAAATCAACCGTTCATCCGTTTATTACGAAACAAACGCCTCTGGACTCAGAAAAATATTTTGCTTCTATTAAAAATATTTTGGAGACCTAAATTCTTTTGTATCCAAAGGGTGTTTGTTTTATGAATCATTCTGAGGCAATTATTGATGAATAAAATATTCTTTTAATCCGATTTCAATTCTAAACGTATCGAGACTTATCTTTCGACGATTTAACTTATGTGCTGCATGAATTATATGACTATGTCTTATATGAAATATGTGATGCATGCCTTTTGTGTTTATATGTTATGTGAACTATGAGTCCACGTGTCGATTAAACCTTATATGAATAAAGATGATCCTTATCTGGGCGGGTAGACGATAGGGATAAATGTATAGACTAGACAATTATATATTGTCAGTTCATTGAATAATATTATTTGTGATAGATCCGCATAGTGCGAGACGTTCAAAGCCAGATAGAGATTGTAGAAGTAAAGCCTGATTGCGTGTAGTACTGAGATGAGTGGATTCAGAATAAAAATAAACCTAAGAGGGTAAATGGTAAGAAAGGTCAAGTAGGCCGTCAAGAGTAATACAGATGTGACAGGACTGAATGATATGACAGCTAGTTAAAGATCAGAGGGATTCTCAATTGAGGCAAGTCCTAACCTTTCTCCTAAAAATACTGCAAATATTTATTCGTTCCTATTCTAAATTCAGAATAGTTGACTGTTTTATATTTCACTGCAATTACTCTTATTATGCCAGTTCTTTTCATTATTGTTCCTATAATTCGATTGCTCTCTTGAGCGAATACCCATTTGTTTGGGTTATTTGCGAACCCTAATTTGGGATGTTTTGAAATCAAAATGATTTGATATCAAAATACTCTACGGGCTGGACGGTTACTATTAGGACCAGTGATAAGCTGGATCCTATGGGTCAGGGATGGACCGGACCCCTTTAGGCCATAGTTGCCTGGGTGCCCCATATGTTGGTTGGGTCTATGCAGTTGGGAATAGATCCGCACTATCTCTTAACTGATCAGCAGGTTATAGTGTATATGTTGGTTTTTAGTGTTCAGTCTAATTTATTGTTGATCGCCATTAATGGCATTCATTCCCGAATAATTCATAATTACAAATTTCAAAAGAATGAACTATTGAAACGATTATTGTCCTTTGTCGGAAAAATGCGATTTATGATTAAAGGCCAATGAGGGTCGCTGTTTTGTTCGCTCAACTGTTTAAATATGTAAAGACATTTTTAAAATCATTCAACAATTGTTTCCGGGAGTTTTCTGATCTGAAACCTGGAAACAATTTATAATACTTGCTGGGCATTTTTGGCTCACTCTTGCTTTGTGAACTCTTATTTCTTTCAGTATCAAATGAGGGCAAAGTGAATATCTTTTAATAGACAGCAAAAGTGGTGAGATTCCAGCTGAAGAAATTTGGAGATGTCAGAGTGATCAGTACAAGGAAATTAGTAGTGAGGTAATGAAACTGTATCTAGACAATGTAATTTTTTTTGAAGGTTAGATTCTTGTTTCATACTATAACCTGTAAGCGATCCTGAATATGAGGGTTTCTGTATATTTATTTTAATATACAAGTTTTTATTGTTATTTAAAATTGTGTAGTGACACCCAATCCTGACCCCGGATTTGGGGGCGTCACAGTTGGCATCAGAGCTACAGGTTATTGGTCACTGAAATAAGAATAGGTGAGGGTAAGATATGAGTGATAGGCCATATGAGATAAGAAAGACTTTAGGCATACTCATTTTAAGTTTGAATTAAGTGTGAATGAGAATTGGTAGGTCCGATACGGAATTGATAATACAAGATTGTTGGGGCAAGCGTAAGGCGAATATCGCAATGCTATAGGTATATTGAGATCTCTGATCCCACAGTAATGATGAATCGATAGATCGGCGGAGACTAAATATGTTACCCTACGTTTATGCAGTTTTGAAGAAAATGCGATTAATTTTTGTGAGAAGTTGTGAAAGAGAGGCTAGGTGAGTTTTGGTACGATTTCACTTAGAATTAGGTAGTAGGATGAGCTTCACGCTGGAGGAAACAAGTTGATGGAAGCTGATGAAGAACTAACGTTGCACATTCCGAAGGCACCACCTCTACGAGAAGATTCCTATCACTTATCGGGAGCTGTGCAAGGAATGATATCTACCTTACCCGGTATAGGTAAGATTAGCAAGAAGATGCGACCATATCCATAGACTGAACATCGAATCGCCTGCGTGGTTGTAAGCATAGCGTCAAAAATGATGGCAAGAATGTCAGAGATAGTACCAGATGGCAGTACTGCAATGGAATTGCGAGTAAATGATATACAATAGTAAATGGTACTTCATCGACTAATAAGTGCGAGCAGAATCCAAGGAGGAATAGAAGATGTACCAAAATAAAGAGATCCTTATATGGACATTCCTTTAATTAGATATTTCATTAATGGATTAAGAGAGTAGCAAGTAACTTATATAGTAATGACGACCAAATATTTGATTTTCAAAATTTTAAAATGAGATTTTGGAGAAGATTTCTTTAATCAACTTTCAGAAAATTTTTGTATGAAATGAGTTTTACAATTTGGTTGTCGAATTACTATTAATGTTCTTGTTATTATAAGAAGGAAATGACCTAAAAAGGAGAATGTAATTAGACTCAGTATGGTTAATTTGGAAGACCAAGTAGACCCACTAGTGAGAATAAAGTTTAAAGTTCTCTATAAAAGACGAACATAAATTTTGTTTAATATTAATGATTAAATCAACTTGTTAAAACATTATTTACCCAATTCATGAAATTGTTAAAATTTAACTAGATTCATAATTTGAACGGATAGCGGATGATTGAAGTAAATGGAAGAATCTTCCAGATGGTTGGAGAAAAATAATATTCCTAATCGATAAAATTGAAGTGTTGCGGGATTGATGGTTATTTTCGTGGTTTAGAAAAGTCGGAAGTAATAATTATAAATTTTTTAGGAACGCGATTACGATCAAATCATTAAATTATTTAATGAGGAGGTATTTCCAGACGACATTTCGAAGTTATAATGTGACCTAAATTATGAATCTCTCATTCGACTGGTTCATGGAGGCATACGTAGGTGAAGCGTGAAAGATGATCAACATCGACATTATTTCTTCTTAACACGATATAATATGTTCTTCTTGATTCTTGGATACCTATAAGTTTCTTCTATAGATAAATCATATGAGATGAAGACGAAAGAAAATTTACTGTATTCCTTCTAAATTGTTTCTCTTCTCAAATCACTAATTTCTGATTGAGACAAACAGTATTGTGGTATGACGCTTTGCCAAAATGATGAAGAGTCGGGTGGGACGCCACCTAATCATGCGTTGTATGCCATATAGTATAAAAGGCTGGCCAACTTGAGTACGAATATGGTTGTCTCATTCACATCTAAATCTTCACTCATTCTTCTTCCTTCAATTTACTAAATTACAAATTATCCCAATCGTTTGTGGCATTGTTATTCCTTATTCAGTTTTAAATTAAAATCATATTCGCAAACTCTCCTTTTGCGTGAAGTTTATTCTTTGACGATTTCAAAAGAAATGAAATAGTATGGCACGTGGAATCATACAACATAGTTATGACTGCAAACCGATAAATGGTGGACATCTGCGGGTAAGGAAGAAGAAATTCATCAATAACATGGACGTGGCGAAGACATCAAGTCAAACAGTTATTTGTGTTACGAGGATCTCAGATTACGGTAACATGACATGCATCGAATCAGAGGATTTCGATGTGAAATAAATGGTTAGCAAACCATAATGAATAAATTAGTTATAAACTAAGGAAGTAAGATTGTATGCAAGCGAAAGAATGTCGGGACGATAATCGAAGATCAAAGGAATTCTGAACAATGGCTTAGATAGGTAACTAACACGTGAAGCATCTCTTCATCGTGGGAAGATATTTGTCCTGAAGATTCAAGATCGAAGAAATCTTAATTACAAATAAATTATGAATGTGTTTTTCCAGAAATTGTTAAGTTCTTTACCTTGAGTAAATAAGTTATAGTAAATTTAATACCCATAAGTGAGCCAGAGATAAAGGTTCGATACGGGAACATAAGTGGAAATGAATAAATGGTGACTCGACTGTGAAACCTTTTAAGAAATAATGATTTGACAATTGAGTTTCCCCAGACGGTGGCGATAATAATGAAAACCATGCTTAGTTATTGAAAGATAGATAGATTAGTTAATGAAATTAAGTACGTATCGTCAACAATAGATGATTGGTGTGACCAATGAAAGGATGCGGTATAATTTTTACAAGTAGCTATACACAATTAGTAATGACAATAAATAAGTCAAAATACTCGCGCAATGAAATTTTGAGTCATGAGATAAATTTTAAAGTTCACTAATAAAATTTGGTAACATTCAGAAAGAACTGGGAAGAGAGTGGTTATATTAATCCTTGTTAATTTAAGACCTTAAGTCTCATTTCAAAAGATATATGTTATGCCAGTTAATCATACCTATACTAATCAGAATGATATAGTCCGAGCTATGATGGATGGGTGAATTTGGTTGATGGAAATGGATGGATGTGATTGTAGATGATTTGGTATATTGATGGTGTCAGTTTGAGTCTGACTGGTAGTCGATGGTATAGGGGAGATGCTGCCCAAATTTTCAGAAATTAGCCTACATGTAAGGATAAAGAAGTATATTATCGTTCTCGTCAGTACTCCAAGTAACTGCGATCTAGGATCTTGAGAAAGTTAGTATGCCCAAACCGACTTTATATAATTGGTCTTTGATTCCAGTTAGCTAGTCTTCACTTGATTTAAGTGATCGGTTAAAAGAGTTAATTGATCAACTTTACCAACTAATGGTTAGCTAAATGGAGATCGATTCCAATTAGATTGAGTCAAGCTCTAACATGATTTTCAGATCCAAAATCAAAGTGGTTAGCAAGTTGAAAGAAGTGATGGCATCAGCATGAATCGAAAGTTTAGTAGAATTAGCGTGATGTTACCACAGACATGTGCGAGACTTTATCTAGATGAATAAGCTCTTTTCGATAAACAAGAGGAACATAAAGTAATTGGTACATGATAGTAAAAAGTTTTTTTTTTAAGAACTGAAGATTCAAGATAAAGCAAAGAGAGTCTATCATCTGCAATAGCATTCCAGGAAGGACCTGAAAGTATACCTATATCGAATGGCGATTGAATAAGAGTTTTTGAAAGCTCGTGAATCCAAGTATCCGATGTAAGACGAAGACTAACGAAGTCTGCATGGGAACTCCGAAAAAAAGAAGAATATTGATCAATTGGAAAAATGCCAATTATGCAATCAATGATGATTTATGTGAGGCTAAGAAAATAACTATCGATGAATTTTGATAATTCTGTCAGGAAGAACTTAAATATTATAAATAAAAGCCTTTTATTAACTTCAGAAATGGCTTAGCTAATAATCCACATATTAATATTACCAAGACATTTTTTTTATATTAAAAGAGTTAATGAGTAATGAGAATGAAGAACTAAATAAGAAAAGAAGTGGAATCAAAAGAATGATAAAGAAATGTTATAAAATAATCCAAGATATATGTTGTGAACATCAGATATGCCAGAACCAATAGGGGAATGAAGCAAAACACCGACAATTGAAGACAAGAATTTCATTCAAAGAATGCGCGTAAGCAGGGAAGATTAAACAACAGTATTCGTGGCAAACTACTAGAGAAGAACGATACACTGAATCTCATCTCAGAATTCTCCCTAATTAAAGTAAAGTCCCGAAGGTTCTAACAAATGATTTACCAAGGTTACCTCGGGAAATGAGGTAAGAATTTCAATCAGTTACTTTACGAGTCGAGCTGGTGTCAAAAGCCCTGTACCGTATAACCCAGTAGAAATAAGATATTGAGTGAATAAGAACTTTAAAAATATGGAATGCAAGAATAATGAAATAAAAAAATACTTCACGCTATACAAAGGTGATTATGGAGAAAAGAAAATGAAGGTATGGAGTCACGCATTGATTATCAGAATTTGTAAGTCTGAAGATTAAATGAACATAATGTATAAGGAGTAATGGGATAGTGTAATTGTATTTATTAATAACATCCTCGCCCATTCAAGAATTAAGGGAGACCAAGTTGAACACCTGAAGATATGCATGCGAAAGGTGAAAGATTAGCAGCTGCGTTCTAAGCTTCAAAGGTACGCACTCTAGTTATAATTAGTTATGAGCTACGGAAGTATGGTTAATCACCAACCAAGCAAGATCATAGGTTTTGATCCAACTTCTAGATTATACTGATACTTACTTTGTTGTTAGATATCAAAGGTGGTATTAATATAGATGATTGATGTGACTTCAGTATGGAATGTTGTGAACATCAAAGTTCATATTGATATCTAATTTGATATGACAACAAAATTAGTATTAGTACCAAGAGTTCGGTTTTGAATAAAGTTATGATTCATTTTATTCCAAATTAATATTTCCTTTCAGATAGTAAAAGATTTCGCTTGATGAAATATACTTGTTAGTGATTGAAAAGAAATTGAAAAATATTACAAAGTGATGAGTTAAATGCAATTATCGAGATTTTCTTTTAATTTTAGCTTTGAATAGATTTAGAATATTTCGAAACATCAGACGCCATGAGCTCAGTATATCGGGCGCACACGGATGAGAAATTCCAGAGATCAGCTAAAGGTTCTTGAATACGATTAAAAATGATTATAGGCTAGACTAACCAAACTGAAGGAGACGCGAGAAGTAAAGTAGAACAGCTAGGGAAAATGGAAGGTTCATAAACATGAATTATTAGAATTGAAAAGAGAAGAAGATTAATATAAATTAAGTTAATCCATCAAGACAATGAGATAGATAGAACGGGTACGAATAGGTTGACCCTGTTGGTACAGGCATAACGAGTTCATAAGATGTTCAAGGGTATATGCCTAAGAAAGGTAATTTAGCTTCATATGTATAAGATGAAGGTTGATTAAGGTTACGTAAGTACCTGACAGATTTAATGTCGGTGAGAGACCGTTGAGTTGTGATTAAAGTGATGAGACCTTAGGAATTATAGGAAAGATACTTGAAAAATATCATAGTCAACGACAAAAAGTAAATACGCCCTGGTCGCAGTGCATCATTTACTAATATAGAAGAAGATTACAGGAATGGTTAAAGAGCCTCGAATGCGATGGGAAGCGATTATAAATTAGGTTATTTGAACGAAGAAACATATGAGGACGAGGTTCAACACCGAGTAATAGTTGAAAATGCATATAAGCACGAGTTACTAGAATTAGGAAGAAAAATAGAATTAGACGTGTTATGCTGGTCCCTCCTAGAAAATAAAATAGACAGAATAAATAGAAGTGAGCTAGCTTCACCGCTATCCGTATAGCGGATTTATAGAGTGTTTATATGTGTATACCCAGAAAGAGTAAGTTAGCTCTATTATATATAGAAGATGGAGATTTGAATTGAGTTATATAAGCAACAAATAGAATATGTTATTAGCGAGAAACTATTAAGGAAAGATTGATATTATGCGTTAAAGTTATGAAAAATTGTAAGGTTGAAAGATTCACCTGAGAGAATGAAAGTGATATACTTAAAAAGTATCAGTATTATTCCTTAGCGTGATTCTGAGGACAGAATCCTTTTAAGGGGGGAAGGATACATCCGGGAAATATCGTGTAATTATTTGTATCAATATATGATTATTATGTGAATATTATATGAATTTTTGGTGAATTATCTGATGTTTGATAATAATATTTGGATATTTGTATTTAATAAAATATGAGTATGTTAATTTTAATATGTCCAGAATAAAATATAGATGATTAAGGTATTTTTCTAGTAATTTTTGGAGTGTTAGATGATTTTATAATGATTTATGAATTATTAATTATTTTCTGAATAATTACAAAATTATTTTATAAAGCCGGGAATCGTCCGACTTCAACCGTTTTTACGTTTTTACAATTCGAAACTCTTCCGAAAACTCCTCCCTAACCTAATCTGGTAATTCCGGACATTTTCCGTGTTTTGACTTTTTCGATCCGGATTACGGTTTGACCTGTGCGTGACCCGGCGCAAAATTTTCGATACGATAATCATTTCGGTGAATCAACAAAACCCGTATTCTCGAAAGACGAGATATTATCACATTATTTCCGTATGAATTGTTTTATAAAAAGCCCGGTTGGGATAATTATCCAAAGCTGATATCAAATCGGATCGTTATTGCAGTTACTTAGCGGCTAAGCAACTGATTTAACGATCCAAAACGATCCAGAACGAACCAATATTCCATAAATATAAAAAGCATATTTTTAATTTCATTTTATTCGTTTATTCATTTTGCACCCCGTAAAAATACTGTAAATACAGAGAAAAACCTAGAAAACCGATATGTTCCTGAGAATCAAATACACGAACGAAGGCGTTATCGAACTCTGATTCGGGCGTGCAACATATCAAAATGAAGCTCTCGAAATCTTCTTTCTGAATCAATCATCAGTTTTTGCCCAGAAATTATGGTAATTTTCTTATTTATTTAATTATATTCGAATTATTTGATAATTAAAATATGAAAATTTGTTCTTGATGTTGTTGATGTGATTTGATGCTTCCATCGTGTAGATAATATTTTTCTGATCAATTTGGTATATTATATGTCAAAAACCGAGTTCAATAACATATAGAAAATTGAGTTTGATTTTCGAATTCAAAAATTAGGGTTTATAGGTTTGAATGTTCTTAATCGAAATTTGTGAGTTTCTGTGTTTGGGGTTATTACTTGAAATTGATTGTACCATTGAGTAGATCGTTGAAAGACGAATTTATTGGTATATACGTGATGAACGAACAGTAGCCGAAAGCCTTTCATCGGAAAATGGGGTCGAATGGCGGTGGAATTTTCCTTCCGTTTTTCCGGCTTATCTAACATGATTCTACCCATTTTAATGCCCTAGAATGATTCCTGCATGTCTGTACTACATCCCCTGTTAAATAATTGTGATTCTGGGTTGATTTTCAGGCCGCCGGAAAAGGTCCATGGCGACGGCCATGGAGTTCCGGCCAGCAGTGTCGTCGGGGACGACGACAGGGGTGACAAACTTCAGTTTGGCCCCTGAAGTTGTCCTTGACTTGCAAATATAAAATTATAGTTTTACAATTTTTCAGAATTGGGATTTACTTTTTGAAAATTTATAAAAACAGTATTCTTGTTTTGTATATTTTCAAAAATGATATTTTCTTTTTATAATTAATTTCAAAAATTGTTTTAATTATTTTAAAATTCAAAAAATCAATATTTTTTTTATTCTGAAAATTAATTTTAATTCTAAAATAAATCTTAATTATTTATTAATTAATTTTAGTTGATAATTAATTATTTAATTATTCAATTAATTTAAATAGTTATTAATTAATTTTAATTGATTTAATAATTAGATTTAATTATTTAAAATTGATTTAAAAATTCCGGAAAATAGTTTTGAGTTTTAAAATATTATTTTAAATTATTTTCAAGGTCCGATAATTACTATAAAATTATTTTAAAGCCAAATTCGGGTATTCAAACCCTATTATTTAATTATTAAATGATTCGGAGACCGTTTTAATTCCGAAAAATATTCAAAAATTCATAATAAATCAACCGTTCGTCCGTTTATTACGAAACAAACGCCTCTGGGCTCAGAAAAATATTCTGCTTCTATTAAAAATATTTTCGAGACCTAAATTCTTTTGTATCCAAAGGGTGTTTGTTTTATGAATCATTCTGAGGCAATTATTGATCAATAAAATATTCTTTTAATCCCATTTCAATTTTTAAACGTATCGAGACTTATCTTGCGACGATTTAACTTATGTGCTTCATGAATATGTGACTATGTCTTATATGAAATATGTGATGCGTGCCTTGTGTGTTTATATGTTATGTGAACTATGAGTCCACGTGTCGATTAAACCTTATATGATTAAAGATGATCCTTATCTATTATTATATGGCGGGTAGATGATAGGGATAAATGTATAGACTAGACAATTATATATTGTCAGTTCATTGAATAATATAATTTGTGATAGATCCGCATAGTGCGAGACGTTCAAAGCCAGATAGAGATTGTAGAAGTAAAGCCTGATTGCGTGTAGTACTGAAATGAGTGGATTCAGAATAAAGATAAACCTAAGAGGGTAAATGATAAGAAAGGTCAAGTAGGTTGTCAAGAGTAATACAGATGTGATAGGACTAAATGATATGACAACTAGTTAAAGATTAGAGGGATTCTCAATTGAGGCAAGTATTTCTAACCTTTCTCCTAAAATACTGCAAATATTTATTCGCTCTTATTCTAAGTTCAGAATAGTTTACTATTTTATATTTCACTGCAATTACTCTTATTATGCCAGTTCTTTTCATTATTGTTCCTATAATTCGATTGCTCTCTTGAGCGAATACCCATTCGTTCGGGTTATTTGTGAACCCTAATTTGGGATGTTTTGAAATCCAAATGATTTGATATCAAAATACTCTATGGGCTGGACGGTTACTATTAGGACCAGTGATAAGCTGGATCCTATGGGTCAGGGATGGACCGGACCCCTTTAGGCCATAGTTGCCTGGGTGCCCAATATGTTGGTTGGGTCTATGCAGTTGGGAATAGATACGCACTATCTTCTGACTGATAAGCAGGTTATAGTGCATATGTTGGTTTCTAGTGTCCAGACTAATTTATTGTTGATCGCCATTAATGGCATTCATTCCCGAATAATTTATAATTACAAATTTCAAAAGAATGAACTATTTAAACGATTACTATCCTTTTTCGGAAAAATGCGATTTATGATTAAAGGCCAATGAGGGCCGCTGTTTTGTTCGCTCAACTGTTTAAATATGTAAAGATATTTTTAAAATCATTCAACAATCATTTCCGGGAGTTTTCTGATCTGAAACCTGGAAACAATTTATAATACTTGCTGGGCATTTTTGGCTCACTCTTGCTTTGTGAACTCTTATTTCTTTCAGTATCAAATGAGGGCAAAGTGAATAGCTTTTAATAGACAGCAAAAGTGGTGATATTCCAGCTGAAGAAATTTGGAGATGTCAGAGTGATCAGTACAAGGAAATTAGTAGTGAGGTAATGAAATTGTATCTAGACAATGTAAATTTTTTTGAAGGTTAGATTCTTGTTTCATACTATAACTTGTAAGCGATCCTGAATATGAGGGGCTTCTGTATATTTATTTTAATATACAGGTTTTTATTGTTATTTAAAATTGTGTAGTGACACCCAATCCTGACCCCGAATTTGGGGGCGTCATAGTTGACATCAGAGCTACAGGTTAATGGTCACTGAAATAAGAATAGATGAGGGTAAGATATGAGTGATAGGCCATATGAGACAGGAAAGACTCTAGGCATACTCATTTTAAGTTTGAATTAAGTGTGAATGAGGATTGGTAGGTCCGATACGGAATTGATAATCCAAGATTGTTGGGGCAAGCGTAAGGCGAATATCGCAACGCTATAGGTATATTGAGATCTCTGATCCCACAATAATGAGGAATCGTTAGATCGGCGGAGACTAAATATGTTACCCTACGTTCATGCGGTTTTGAAGAAAATGCGATTAATTTTTGTGAGAAGTTGTGAAAGAGAGGCTAGGTGAGTTTTGGTACGATTTCACTTAGAATTAGGCAGTAGGATGAGCTTCACGCTGGAGGAAACAAGTTGATGGAAGCTGATGAAGAACTAACGTTGCACATTCCGAAGGAACCACCTCTACGATAAGATTCCTATCACTTATCGGGAGCTGTGCAAGGAATGATATCTACCTTACCAGGTATAGGTAAGACTAGCAAGAAGATGCGACCCTATCCATAGACTGAACATCGAATCGCCTGCGTGGTTGTAAGCATAGTGTCAAAAACGATGGCAAGAATGTCAGAGATAGTACCAGATGGCAGCATTGTGATGGAATTGCGAGTAAATGATATACAATAGTAAATGGAACTTCATCGACTAATAAGTGCAAGCAGAATCCAAGGAGGAATAGAAGATGTACCAAAATAAAGAGATCCTTATATGGGCATTCCTTTAATTAGATATTTCATTAATGGATCAAGAGAGTAGCAAGTAACTTATATAGTAATGACGACCAAATATTTGATTTTCAAAATTGTAAAATGAGATTTCGGAGAAGATTTCTTTAATCAACTTTCAGAAAATTTTTGTATGAAATGAGTTTTATAATTTGGTTGTCGAATTACTATTAAAGTTCTTGTTATTATAAGAAGGAAATGACCTAAAAAGGAGAATGTAATTAGACTCAGTATGGTTAATCTGGAAGACCAAGTAGACCCTCTAGTGAGAATAAAGTTTAAAGTTCTCTATAAAAGACGAACATAAATTTTGTTTAATATTAATGATTAAATCAACTTGTTATAACATTATTTACCCAATTCATGAAATTGTTAAAATTTAACTAGATTCGTAATTTGAATGGATAGCGGATGATTGAAGTAAATGGAAGAATCTTCCAGATGGTTGGAGAAAAATAATATTCCTAATCGATAAAATTGAAGCGTTGCGGGATCGATGGTTATTTTTATGGTTTAGAAAAGTCGGAAGTAATAATTATAAATTTTTTAGGAACGCGATTACGATCAAATCATTAAATTATTTAATGAGGAGGTATTTCCAGACGACATTTCAAAGTTATAATGTGACCTAAATTATGAATATCTCATTCGACTGGTTCATGGAGGCATACGTAGGTGAAGCGTGAAAGATGATCAACATCGACATTATTTTTTCTTAACACGATAACATATGTACTTCTTGATTCTTGGATACGTATAAGTTTCTTCTGTGGATAAATCATATGAGGTGAAGATGAAAGAAAATTTATTGTATTCCTTCTAAATTGTTTCTCTTCTCAAATCACTGATTTCTGATTGAGACAAATAGTATTGTGGTATGACGCTTTGTCAAAATGATGAAGAGTCGGGTGGGACGCCACCTAATCATGCGCTGTATGCCATATAGTATGAAAGACTGGCCATCTTGAGTACGAATATGGTTGTCTCATTCACATATAAATCTTCACTCATTCTTCTTCCTTCAATTTACTAAATTACAAATTATCCCAACCGTTTGTGGCATTGTTATTCTATATTTAGTTTTCAATTAAAATTATATTCGCAAACTCTCCTTTTGCGTGAAGTTTATTCTTTGACGATTTCAAAAGAAATGAAATAGTGTGGCACGTGGAATCATACAACATAGTTATGACTGCAAACCGATAAATGGTGGACATCTGTGGGTAAGGAAGAAGAAATTCATCAATAACATGGATGTGGCGAAGACATCAAGTCAAACAGTTATTTGTGTTACGAGGATCTCAGATTACGGTAACATGACACGCATCGAAACAGAGGATTTTGACGTGAAATAAATGGTTAGCAAACTGTAATGAATAAATTAGTTATAAACTAAGGAAGTAAGATTGTATGCATGTGAAAGAATGTCGGGACGATAATCGAAGATCAAAGGAATTCTGAACAATGGCTTAGATATGTAATTAACACGTGAAGCATCTCTTCATCGTGGGAAGATATTTGTCGTGAATATTCAAGATCGAAGAAATCTTAATTACAAATAAATTCTGAATGTGTTTTTCCAGAAATTGTGAAGTTCTTTAACTTGAGTAAATAAGTTATAGTAAATTTAATACCCATAAGCGAGCCAGAGATAAAGGTTTGATACGGGAACATAAGTGGAAATGAATAAATGGTGATTCGACTGTGAAACCTTTTAAGAAATAATGATTTGACAATTGAGTTTCCTCCAGACGGTGGCGATAATAATGAAAACCATGCTTAGTTATTGAAAGATAGATAGATTAGTTAATGAAATTAAGTACGTATCGTCAATAATAGATGATTGGTGTGACCAATGAAAGGATGCGGTATAATTTTTACAAGTAACTATACACAATTAGTAATGACAATAAATAAGTCAAAATACATGCGAAATGATATTTTGAGTCACGAGATAAATTTTAAAGTCCACTAATAAAATTTGGTAATATTCAGAAAGAACTGGGAAGAGAGTGGTTATATTAATCCTTGTTAATTTAAGACCTTAAGTCTCATTTCAAAAGATATATGTTATGCCAGTTAATCATACCTATACTAATCCGAATGATATAGTCCGAGCTATGGTGGATGGGTGAATTTGGTTGATGGAAATGGATGGATGTGATTGTAGATGATTTGGTATATTGATGGTGTTCCAGAAATACAGCGCAGCCGCGCTGTGATAGCGCGAACTCGCGCTATGGCCGAATTTCAGAATCCTCTTTCTACTACAATTCTAGAAGGGAAGGCTTCCAGATTGTTGAGGGCTGCTATATAAATAATATTAGGTCATTTTTAATAGATAGGCAGTAAGAGACTTACCAGAGCGCAAGGAGAAAATGGCAAGAGACCTTTAGCATAATTCAACAAAGGTGAAGATGATCTAGTTTATTCTTGTGAATCTTTATTTTGAGTTGTAACTTGGATGCTTGTTTCTTGTTGTGCTGAACCTATACTCTTGTTTGTACTTGGTTTTATTTATCCGTATAAAGACTATGTTTGTTATATCATATTTTCATCGAAACCCACGTTGATGATGAGTCCGATTATGGGCTAATCATTATCGTGGGGTTCTAGCGGATTTATTTATGGATTTCTTTTGTTAAATTGTTTGATGCCTTAGTATGTGGTGATTTTATGATATCCTAGTATTGGTTGTGCGTATTCATCTTATGAGTGTCATGAACTTATAAGATAGTGTGTTAATTCTTATTGAAGCGAAAGTGAACTTAAGGATTTAGAGCTTGCCATGCTAGCATAGGTTCATGTATTTGTTAAGCATGATTTGTAGGTTATTTTAACCATATTACTTGCCTATGTAATCAAGAAAGATAACTTGTGCTTAAACCGTTATATTGTCAAATTCTATAGACATATAGGGTCTCAATATAATTGGTGCCTATTCAGCTTCCATCTCTTTTGTGGATGTCTGGTAGAATGGTACTCGTGCAATGAAAGTTGACGTTTATCAGTTTCGTGTTATCTGATTAGTGTCATCACCATTTCATGCTAAGGTTAAGAATAATAAGGCTATTGAATGAAGTATTTAATGAAGTTAGAATCCCATGTTTGTCATATATATTAATTCAGTTAATGTTATTCTCATAGCTATAATCGTTAGCGTAATTCTTAGTTATAAACAATCTCAATTTGTTATCGTCTTAGTATTGGATAATAACCATACATTGTTGCTTAAGTCCATAATTTAGATAGTTAACCAATACAGTCTCTGTGGGAACGAACTAGAAAAGATTCTATACTACTTGCGAACATGTATACTTGCGTGTATTATTAGCGCGTATTTAGCGACTAACAAGTTTTTGGCGCCGCTGCCGGGGACTGCGGTGTTAATTTATAGTTTATGTGCCCTCCATCAGTGGTCATTAAAGTTCATTGAGTCGGACATTGTTACTTATTTGTTCCTTGTCTTGTTTCAGGTACTCTAGCGAGGGTGTATGCATACACGTTCACGTACTCGTAAGAGAACACTGGATAAAGCCGAGGAAGAACTTGTGGTAGTTCGTAGGGTAGTTTTTGAGGAAGAAAAGAAGTTGGAGGAAGAAGAGAAAGTTGAAGAGCCAATTTTAGTAGCTAGGGGCGATCAAGCAGAAAATCTGAAGGCTTTGATGGACTATTCGAAGCCTAAGATTAATGACATTCAATCTAGCATCATCAGACCAACCATTAGGGCTAACACTTTTGAGATCAAGTCAAGCATGATCCAGATGATACAGAACTCAGTTCAGTTTGGGGGTTCTCCTATTGAAGACCCCAACATGCACATCAGGGATTTCATCGAGATCTGTGACACTTTCAAATTTAACAATGTGACTGAGGATGCTATTAAGCTACAACTCTTCCCATTCTCTCTGAGGGACAAAGATAAGTGCTGGTTATATTCTCTACCAGCAGGGTCTATCACCACTTGGGAAGATTTTTCTCAAAAGTTTTTCAATAAATTCTTCCCCATGGCGAAGACTGTTGCAATCAGGAATGCTCTTACCCAGTTCGCGCAGCAAACTGGAGAATCTCTGTGTGAGGCTTGGGATGGATATAAGGAGATGCTAAGAAAGTGCCCACACCATGGCATGCCTGATTGGATGATTATCAACTGTTTCTATGATGGATTTGTTCCTACTTCTAGGCACATGCTTGATGCAACATCAGAAGGAGCCATGTGGGCTAAAAGCTATGATGAAGCTTAGAACTTATTGAATTGATGGCTGCTAATAAGTAACAGAATCCTTCCCAGAGACTGACTCATGGAAAGATAGCAGGAATTCTAGAGTTGGACGCAGCAACGGCTATCGCTGCCCAACTTAAGGCTTTGAAAATAAAGGTGGACACTTTGGCTAATTATGGAGTTAATCAAATTACTAGTTTCTGTGAGCTTTGTGCCGGTGCCCATGAGACTGATTAGTGCGCAATTTCTAGTGAATCAGCACAGTTCATGAGCAACTTCTAGCGATCGCAGCAACCTGTTCCAGCCACCTATCATCCTAACAACCACAATCATCCTAATTTTAGTTGGAGCAACGCTCAGAATGCGGTTCCAAAGCCTTATCAGCAATATCCAGCTAAACAGTACAACCCCCCTAGTTTTCAGCAACCGCAGTATGCACCGAGATAACAACTCCAGCTGCAACAAATTAATGAAAAATCTGAATTAGAGGAGTTGAGGCTTATGTGCAAGAGTCAAGTTATTTCTATCAAGACCTTGGAAAATCAAATTGGACAAATTGCCAATGCCTTGCTAAATCGTCAACCTGGTACATTGCCTAGTGACACTGAAGTGCCATGAAAAAAAAGAAGCTAATGAGCAGGTAAAGGCAATCACCTTGAGGTCTGGGAAGGTTGCAAATCCCGAACAAACTCAAGAGTTAACTGAAGAAGCTGGGGCTAAGAAAGAAGTAAAGCAGCAGGATGAAGAAGTGGAACCAAGGAAGACTACTGTTAAGCACACTCCACCTGAGGGTATTACAGAGGAGAAACAAATCTATCCTCTACCGCCTTTTCCAAAGAGGCTGCAAAAGAAAAAGCTTGACAAACAATTTGAGAAGTTTCTGGAGGTGTTCAAGAAACTTCATATCAATATACCTTTCGCTGAGGTTCTCGAGCAGATGCCTAGTTATGCAAAGTTTATGAAAGGTATTCTCTCTCGAAAAGTGAAGCTAGATGATTTAGAGACTGTCGCTCTCATGGAGGAATGCAGTGTTGTGCTAGAACAGAAGTTACCTCCAAAGCTTAAAGATCCAGGAAGCTTCACTATTCCATGTACTATTGAAAAATTGTCTTTTGACAGATGCTTATATACCTTGGGAGCTAGCATCAATCTGATGTCTTTGTCAATTTTCAAGCAGTTAGATCTACCTGATCCTAAACTAACTTATATGACCTTGCAGTTGGCCGACCGTTCTATTACATATCCACGAGATATTTTGGAGGATGTCTTGGTCAAGGTTTATAAACTCATCTTTCCTGCTGATTTTGTAATTCTTGATTTCGAGGAGAATAAGAAGATTCCCATAATCTTGGGAAGACCTTTCTTGGAAACTGGCGAACCTTGATCGATGTGCAGAAGGGTGAGCTTACAATGCGAGTTCTAGATCAGGATTTTACTTTTAATGTGTTCAATGCTATGAAATTTCCTACTGATAATGAGGAGTGCTTAAAAGTGGAATTGGTCGATTTGGTGGTCACATCGGAACTTGATCAATTGCTAAGGTCTGATGCCTTAGAAAAAGCCTTATTGGGAAATTCAGATAGTGAAGATGATGAAGGTGAAGAACAATTGTAATATTTGAATGCTTCTCCGTTGAAGAGAAAGATTGATATGCCTTTTGAATCTCTTGGAATGGATGAATTGAACAAAGCTCCTAAACCTCTCAAGCCTTCTATTGAGGAAGCCCCCTCTCTTGAGCTTAAGCCTTTACCTGAGCATTTGAGGTATGCGATTTTAGGTGATGCATCTACTCTGCCTGTTATTATTGCATATGACCTTTTAGGTAGTGATGAGGAAAAGTTATTAAGGATTCTGAGAGAATTCAAGTCGGCAATTGGATGGACTATAGTAGATATCAAGGTTATCAGCCCTTCTTACTGTATGCATAAAATTCTTCTAGGGGAAGGTAGCAAGCCTACAGTTGAGCAGCAAAGAAGACTTAATCCTATCATGAAGGAAGTAGTGAAGAAGGAAATTCTGAAGTGGCTAGATGCAGGGATCATCTATCCTATCTCTGATAGTTCATGAGTAAGCCCGATTCAATGTGTGCCAAAGAAAGGTGGAATTACTGTGGTGGCAAATGAGAAGAATGAGCTTATTCCTACAAGGACAGTCACGGGGTGGAGAGTCTGCATGGACTATCGGAAGCTGAACAAAGCCACTAGGAAGCACCACTTCCCATTGTTCTTTACTGATTAGATGCTTGACAGGTTCGCCGGTCATGAGTATTACTGTCTTCTGGATGGCTATTCGGGTTACAATTAGATTTGTATCGCTCTAGAAGATCAGGAGAAGACTACCTTCACTTGTCCATTTGGTACTTTCTCCTTCAGATGAATTTCTTTTGGTCTTTGTGGTGCGCCAGCCACATTTCAGAGATGTATGATGGCCATCATTTCTGACATGATTGGCCAGAATGTGGAGGTGTTCATGGATGACTTCTCAGTCTTTGGCGATTCTTTTGATAAATGCTTACAAAATCTTGGACATGTTCTCAAGAGGTGTGTTGAGACCAATCTTGTTTTCAATTGGGAGAAATGTCATTTTATGGTGCGTCAAGGCATTATTCCCGAGCACAAGGTTTCTAATAAAAGTCTAAAGGTGGACAAGGCCAATGTGGGGGTCATTGAGAATCTTCCTCCACCTATGTCTGTTAAGGGAATTCGCAGTTTTCTTGGTCATGCGGGTTTCAACAGGCGTTTAATCATGGACTTCTCGAAAATTTCAAAGCCTTTGTGCAGTCTATTAGAGAAAGATGTTCCTTTTAAATTCGATGACGAGTGCCTTGCAGCTTTTGAGACATTGAAGAAGAGTTTAATCATGACGCCTGTCATAACTGCACCTGATTAGAATGAGCCTTTTGAGATGATGTGTGATGCAAGCGACTATGCAGTTGGAGCAATTCTTGGGCAGAGGAAGAACAATATATTTCATGTAGTCTACTACGCTAGTAAGACTCTAAATGGTGCTCAACTAAATTACACTACTACGGAGAAAGAACTTTTGGCTATTGTCTACGGTTTTGAGAAATTTTGATCTTATCTACTTGGGACTAGGGTGACAGTTTTCACTGATCACGCCGCCATTCGATATCTCATCTCAAAGAAGGACTCGAAGCCTAGATTGATTCGATGGGTTCTTTTTTCCAAGAATTTGAATTAGAGATCAAGGACAGAAAAGGAACTGAAAATCAAGTTGCTGATCATCTTTCGCGTTTAGAGAATCCTAATGTTACTTCATTGGACAAGACATTGATAAATGAGTCTTTTCCCGACGAGCAGCTGTTTGGAGTGCAAAAAGAAGAACCGTGGTTTGCAGACATTGTGAACTATCTTGTGAGTAATATCATGCCTCCCGACTTATCTTATGCTCAAAGGAAGAAGTTTTTTCATGAGGTGAAGTGGTATATTTGGGATGAGCCATTTCTTTTTCGCCAAGGAGCTGACCAAATCATCAGGAGATGTATTCCTTACAGTGAAATGGGGGCGATCTTGCGAGATTGCCACTCAATGGCTTATGGAGGACATTATGGTGGAGAAAAGACAGCAGCTCGTGTTCTTCAAGCAGGTTTCTTTTGGCCAACATTGTTTAAAGATACTCATCAGTTTATTTTGAAATGTGATCGATGTCAATATGTGGGTAATATGTCTAAAAAGGATGAGATGCCTCTTAATGTCCTTCTCGAGGTTGAGGTCTTCGATGTTTGGAGAATTGACTTCATGGGGCCATTTGTCTCATCTTGTCAAAATCAGTATATCTTGTTGGCAGTTGATTATTTATCAAAATGGGTTGAAGTTAAGGCGTTGCCAATAAACGATGCGAAAGTGGTGCTTAATTTTCTGCACAAACAAATATTCACAAGGTTTGGACCCCAAGAGTCATAATCAGTGATGAGGGGTTGCATTTTTGCAATCGTAAGTTCACTGCCATGATCAAAAGGTATAATGTGAATCATCGCATCGCTACGGCTTATCATCATCCGACAAATGGTCAAGCTGAGGTATCTAACAGAGAGATCAAGCGTATTTTGGAGAAAGTGGTATGTCCATTAAGGAAGGATTGGTCTTTGAAGCTTGATGAAGCTCTTTGGGCGTATAGAACAGCATATAAGACCCCATTGGGAATGTCACCGTTTCAGTTGGTTTATGGTCAGGGGTGTCATTTGCCTGTAGAGCTTGAGCATAAAACATATTGGGCTTTGAAGAAACTGAATCTAGACTTGGATGCGGCTGGAAAGAAGAGGATGCTTCAGTTGAATGAACTTGATGAGTTTCGACTTCAAGCTTATAAAAACAACAAGATGTATAATGAGAAAGTCAAGAGTTGGCACGATCCGGGTCTAGTGCTCAAGAAATTTGTGCCAGGGCAACAAGTTCTTTTATTCAACTCTCGTCTCCGTCTTTTTCCTGGAAGGTTGAAGTCAAGATGGTTAGGGCCCTTCATAATCAAAATTGTGTTTCCACATGGAGCGGTGGAAATTTTTGAGAATGATCCGGGCCAAGCATTCAAGGTAAATGGTCAATGGTTGAAGCATTATTATGGTGACACGGCAACCCGCGAGGTGGTTAGTGCCATTTTATTATCCACTTGATGTCGAGATTCTACGTCGATCTAGCAATGTAAAAGAAGCGCTTCTTGGGAGGCAACCTAAGTTTGTTGTGAAAGGAATATGTCCTAAGTCCAATCATGTATTAGGATTTAGGAATAACTTTTATGTAATCTATTTTGATTTCATTGATATTAATAAAGACTTGTTTTGATTTTATTACGGGCTTTATCTATTTAAGTGTTTAAATAAGATATACCATAGTTTAGAGTAAAGCTTTTTATGGATTATGATGAGATCATAATAGTGAGACCTAAAAAGATGATAACTCTAAACTTAAATAGTTCCTGGTCGTAGGATTACTAACTGGTAATTAATAATCCGCAAAGATCGGTACATACTATGCTTGCTTCATTATGAAGGATGTCTGTTCTCATAGACATTTGTGTGGTGACACTATAGCTAGTATGTAGGTGCTTATTATAGAATAAGTTCACTGAACATGACTCGCCCAGCTGAACAACTGATGGAGTTCACTCACGTGTCAGCAGTTGTTCGCTTAGTGATAGTTGTACAAGTATCCTTAGACTTGAGGTCATCATAGTCATCTTGTGTACACTGAACTATGCTTTGGTTTAGTTCTTAGTCTCCAGGGACAATTATTAGGGCTCTTCTGGGTATAGGAATTTGTACACGAAGATAGTGTATGATCAATAAAGGATCTACCCCTTCCAGTGAAGGAAGCGAATGTTCAAGGCTGATCCACTTATGCTAGTTCAGGAATCTCTGGCCAGAGTGAATGAAATTAGAAAGGAGTTTCTGATTTGCATAGAACTACGCATAGTAAATGGTAAGGAAGTGATTGAATTAGATAGACTTGACACGATATCCATGCCTTGTATTTAATCGGGACATTGTAGGGTAGAAGGAGTTTATTGTACGGTAACTATTCACTGAATGGGTTCTTGGTATTCTAAGCAGTGAATTCATATTATCCGGATAGTCGCGATATGCTGAGAAGTATCCCTCACGATGTAAAATAAATGTGATTAATTAATTAATCATATTTAATAAATTAGAGAATTTATATAAATAATGATAAAATAGTTTTATTATTATTTATTTCTACTACCGGCTTAATATTGAACCTACAGGGTCACACCATAAAAAGAGAATGATTTAATGGTGGAGGAATTAATTAATAATGGCTAATAATTATTTATTTGTGAAATAAATAATTAATTGGCAAATTTAATAATTGATTAAATGAGATTTAATTGATTATAAATTAATTAAGAAAAGTTCTTAATATTATTAATTAAGAATTTAATTTTTGGAAATTAAATCAAGAGAGAGAATTATTTCTAAAGTGTTTAGAAAAAGGATTAGTAATTAAAAGGTGCTTTAATTATTAATGAGAATAATAAATGGGATAATAATAATAATAATATTTATGGGAAAATTTCAGCTGAAAATTTTGCCTATAAATACACTATTATAGACCCTAATTTTATTCTAACCCCATCGAACCCGAAAACCCAAAAAGTTTGGAAAACCCAATTCTCTCCACCTCCTTCCTCCTCCTTAACATCATTTTCTTGGTGGATACCGGTGGAGTGCTTCACACTTGAGGAGCAACTGCTAAGGATCTCTGATCGTTGTCTCCGAATTATTTCAAAAGGTTAGATTCGATCCCTCAAATTTTTATTCATGATCTGTATGCTTTTATTTGGATTTTGTATGTGTAAAAGTGTTTTGCCATGCCCCCGCTACGTTAAAAATCCAAAAATGGTATCAGAGCCAGGTTGTATGCATATAGATCTGTGGTAAAAATTTCAGAATTTTATGTGCTTGTATGAATTAATTATGATTTTTACAAGTTATATTATGGATTAATTTTGTCTGATGAGAAATCGTTTCTCAGAATAATTTTCATTGTTGATCTGGGTTCTACAAGTGTTGTAGATCGTCTGGGTTTTTTTTCATAATTTTATGATATATAGATTTTTTATTATGAATTTTTGAAGTTCTTGTAATTAAATTCGTAATAAAATATAGATATATATATATAATATGTTGTATATATATTATGTCTGTTATCTGCTATTACCTGTGAAAAGCAAAGAAGACAGCAGAAGCTTTTGTCGGCTGTCAGGCGTTGTCAGGCACGCAGTTCGAGGAGGATGGCGGCGGCTGAAAAAAAAATAGGGGTGTAACGCATTCCGGGAATGCGTGACACACCTGTAGCGCATTCACAGAATGCGTTACACCCTTTAATGGCTGAAAAGGGGTGTAACGCATCACCGGAATGCGTTACAGGTGCTGTAACGCTTTTTTGTAATGCGTTACAGCCCTTTTGTTGATTTTAAAATTGATTTTCTGGGAGTTTTGTAACTCCGTTTTAGGCGTGCAATATACCGTTGGATTCATTTTTCCGAGACGGATCTAATGGAGTGATCAATTTTAGTTTATATAAAAGTTTTGAACTGTTTATATTTCCATAAAGTGTTTTAAAGCTGTTTTTAACCGTTTTAACTGCTTTTAAATGCTTCATGTGATACATAGAGATGTATAATGCTTAGACTAATGTGCTAGATGATGTTACATGCCTACCTTGATGTTTATTCAAGTTGATATATGTGATATATGCTTAGTTTATCATGCGATGATAGATTTAGGTAAACTTAAATGAACATAAGGCGCTTGTTAGACAACCTGGTATAGTGAAATAGTTTCATAACCTTAATAACAATATTATGAATACAATCATGAGATTCTTGTGTTTGTGAAACACGTAATTGAATATGAATTTTTGATATGAGAGAAAGGATGATTCTGTCAACAACAGATTTCTATCTGTAAGAAAGGGTTATTAAGTGACGCATCTTGACAATGCTCCACCCGATCTGGGAATCATCTGATTATTGATTATTGATTTGAAATATTTAATTTAAAAGGAAGAATCTCTTTATAATATGATTATGATTGTAACGTAATATAATCCCTCTAAAATTAAATAATATCAAGTAGTAATTGGCCAATGATACAACGGGCTTGTGTCGGTCATAGCCTTCCAACATGATAGAAAAGTAGTTCTTATTTTTGAATCATTGTCGGTTCGTGCTACAGCCGAGGGCTTTGATTTCGAAATAAGAAATACTTGTCTATTACATAGAGATGTGTACATTGAATAAGAATCTAAAGGTCGGTACGTGCTACAGCCGTGGGCCTTTGGGGACTGATTCAACTGTACGGAATGTTGGGTTAGACTTGACTTAGAATATTGAGTTTGTCGTGCTACAGCCGAGACTCAATTATTCAAGAGGCTAAAGTTTGATTAGGGAATAACATAAGATGTAATTGACAAGAGTTGTCTGCCTATTGAACATTGCATGGCGGTTCGTGCTATAGCCGGAGTTGTGTAATGGAATGTAGGATCCCTATTCCCACTAGCATTATGAATGTTTAATTTTTCACGTAGAGGGTTGAATAAATTAGATAAACTAGTGGGAGCCACTTATGAATAAAGACCCGATTCATGTAGTATTTTAAAATGAAATCGAATATTTGCTAAGTGTTGTTATGTGTTTATCATTTACAGATTTACAATATACATTATGTCTTCTGCACTATCACTCAGGAGCATACTAGATGCTCATAAATTGACTGGTCCTAATTATGCTGACTGGCTTCGAAACTTGAGAATTGTTCTCAGGATTGAGAAGCTGGAATACATGATTGACTCACCTAAGCCTACTGAACCTGCTAGTGATGCACATAATGATGAACATGTTGTGTATCGTAAGTGGATAGATGATGCAAATGTTGGTCAATGCATCGTGCTAGCTTCCATGAACATTGAGCTACAGAAGCAACATGAGCATATGGATGCTCACACTATCCTAATGCATCTACAAGAGTTGTATGATGTGGCGGGGAGGACAGCTCGATATGAGATATCGAAGGAGCTGTTCGGTTGTAGGATGTCTGAGGGATCATCTGTGAATGACCATGTACTTAAGATGATCAATTTGATTGAACGTCTTGGACAACTTGGTTTTGCCATGGATGGGGAACTGAGCCAAGACTTGGTCTTGCAATCGCTTTCGAGTTCGTTCTCGCAGTTTGTTGTGAACTTTCACATGAATAAGTTGGATGTCAGCCTGCCTGAACTCCACAACATGTTGAAGACTGCGGAATCGAATTTTCCCTAAGAAGAGTTCTGTTCTTTTAATTGGTGAAGGTTCCAATCCTAAGAAAAGGAAGAGGAACTCTTCCAAGAAGAAGAAAGTAGGTGAGAAAATGCCGGTTCCACCAAAAGCTGAAGACCCCAAGAGCAAAGTTGTTTGCTTTCACTGTAACAAGGTGGGGCACTGGAAGAGGAACTGCAAGGTTTACCTTGCAGAATTGAAGAAGAAGGGTAGTGAGACTACCGCTTCTGATTCAGGTATGTTCATGATAGAAGTGAATATGTCATTTCTACTTGGGTATTCGATACCGCCTGTGGTTCTCATATCTGCAATTTATTGCAGGGACCAAGGAGAAGTAGGACTCTTGAGGAAGAGGAGGTGATTCTACTGATGGGAAATGGAGCAAGAGTTGCTGCTGAAGATGTAGAATCATTTCATTTACATAGGCCTACGGGCAAGACTATTGTTTGAAATAATTGTTATTTTGTTCCCTCGATTGTGAGGAATATTATTCCCATGTTAGACTTGGCTGGATTTTCATTTATTATTGAGAATAATGAATGTTCTATTCTTAGAGATAATATTCTTTATGGACGTGGTACTTTAAATAATGGTCTGTATAAATGTGACATCATTTACTTCAGATTGAACAAACTAATAAAAGAAAAGGGATGATGAAAATCTCACTTTATAGTGGCACTGCAGTCTCCATTTAGTAGACATGGAGAGAGGGCTGCAAATTTGCTAGGAATGGTACACACAGATGTATGTGGACCAATGTCTATGCATGCCATGGGTGGATTTTCATACTTCATTACTTTCATAGATGATAGATCTAGATTCGGATATGTGTTTGATGAAACACAAGTCTGAGGCCTTTGAAAAGTTCAAAGAGTATAAGTATGAAGTAGAGAAACTACCAAACATAGTATTATAACTCTTCGATCAGATCGAGGTAGCGAATACTTTAATGGAGTGTTTCTAGATTATCTCAAAGTAAATGGTATAGTCTCACAGTGGACTCCTCCAGATTGGTATCTGAAAGGAGAAATTGAACTTTGTTACACATAGTTCGGTCCATGATGAGCTATGCAAATCTTCCAGTATTCCTATAGGGTTATGCATTGGAAACCTCATCATATTTACTGAATAAGGTGCCTTCCAAAATCTGTTCCTCAAACTTCGTATGAGATATGGAAAGAAAGGAAACGGAGTCTTAAACACGTTAAGATTTGGGGATGTCCAGCTTATGTCAAGTAAGTTGACCCAGATAAGCTGGAATATCGATCCGTAAAATGTAGTTTTGTAGGATATCCTAAAGAGACTTTAGGGTATTACTTTTACACCGATCATCGGGTGTTTGTCTCCAGACATGCTACCTTCTTGGAAAAAGGAGTTTATCCTTAAAGGAAATAGTGGGAGCAAAATTGAACTTGATGAAGTTCAAGAAGCACAAACTACTACGGATCAAGTGGAAACACCTGTTCTGACTGAACAACCTTTTGTGGAACAGCCCATTCATAGATCAGGGAGAGTGTCTCGCCAACTTGAGAGGTATTATGGCCTTGTCATTGAGAATGACAATGAGTTGTCGATCATTGACGATGACGACCCTGTGACCTATAATGAGGCTATGAGTAGTGTTGACTCAGAGAAATGGAATAGTGCCATGAAATCCAGAATGGAATCTATGTATACGGTATACAAAAGATAGATTATAGCAGATGGCCAGGTGGAGACCTATAAGGCCAGGCTTGTGGCAAAAGGATTTAAACAAAGGCAATGGATTGACTTTGATGAAACCTTTTACCTGTAGCCCTGTTAAAATCAGTTCGGGTTTTGCTTGCGATTGCTGCTTACTACGACTATGAAATCTGGCAGATGGCCAGATGGTTTTCTTTCCAAGGGAAATGAAAACCTAGTGTGTAAGCTCCTGCGAACCAAATGTGGTTTAAAGCAGGCTTCTCGAAAGATGGAACATTCGTTTTGATGAGACAATCAAAGAGTTTGATTTTATCAAAAAAAAAAAAGATGAACCATGGGTCTACAAAAGGGTTAGTGGGAGCGCGGTAACATTTCTTGTATTTTATTGAATTAGAGTTGACACACATAACAACATAGCAGACCCACTCACAAAGCTACTTTATGATAGTCACTTTGATCGTCATAAAGACAAGATGGGTATTAGATACCAGAGTGATTGGCTTTAGTATAAGTGGGAGATTGAAAGGAATATGTCCTAAGTCCAATCATGTATTAGGATTTAGGAATAACTTTTATGTAATCTGTTTTGATTTCATTGATATTAATAAAGACTTGTTTTGCTTTTATTACGGGCTTTATCTATTTAAGTGTTTAAATAAGATATACCATAGTTTAGAGTAAAGCTTTTTATGGATTATGATGAGATCATAATAGTGAGACCTAAAAAGATGATAACTCTAAACTTAAATAGTTCCTGGTCGTAGGATTACTAACTGGTAATTAATAATCCGCAAAGATCAGTACATACTATGCTTGCTTCATTATGAAGGATGTCTGTTCTCATAGACATTTGTGTGGTGACACTATAGCTAGTATGTAGGTGCTTATTATAGAATAAGTTCACTGAACATGACTCGCCCAGCTGAACAACTGATGGAGTTCACTCACGTGTCAGCAGTTGTTCGCTTAGTGATAGTTGTACAAGTATCCTTAGACTTGAGGTCATCATAGTCATCTTGTGTACACTGAACTATGCTTTGGTTTAGTTCTTAGTCTCCAGGGACAATTATTAGGGCTCTTCTGGGTATAGGAATTTGTACACGAAGATAGTGTATGATCAATAAAGGATCTACCCCTTCCAGTGAAGGAAGCGAATGTTCAAGGCTGATCCACTTATGCTAGTTCTGGAATCTCTGGCCAGAGTGAATGAAATTAGAAAGGAGTTTCTAATTTGCATAGAACTACGCATAGTAAATGGTAAGCAAGTGATTGAATTAGATAGGCTTGACACGAGATCCATGCCTTGTATTTAATCGGGACATTGTAGGGTAGAAGGAGTTTATTGTACGGTAACTATTCACTGAATAGGTTCTTGGTATTCTAAGCAGTGGATTCATATTATCCGTATAGTCGCGATATGCTGAGAAGTATCCCTCACGATGTAGAAGAAATATGATTAATTAATTAATCATATTTAATAAATTAGAGAATTTATATAAATAATGATAAAATAGTTTTATTATTATTTATTTCTACTACCGGCTTAATATTGAACCTACAGGGTCACACCATAAAAAGAGAATGATTTAATGGTGGAGGAATTAATTAATAATGGCTAATAATTATTTATTTGTGAAATAAATAATTAATTGGCAAATTTAATAATTGATTAAATGAGATTTAATTGATTATACATTAATTAAGAAAAGTTCTTAATATTATTAATTAAGAATTTAATTTTTGGAATTCTAAAGTGTTTAGAAAAAGGATTAGTAATTAAAAGGTGCTTTAATTATTAATGAGAATAATAAATGGGATAATAATAATAATATTTATGGGAAAATTTCAGCTGAAAATTTTGCCTATAAATACACTATTATAGACCCTAATTTTATTCTAACCCCATCGAACCCGAAAACCCAAAAAGTTTGGAAAACCCAATTCTCTCCACCTCCTTCCTCCTCCTTAACATCGTTTTCTTGGTGGATACCGGTGGAGTGCTTAACACTTGAGGAGCAACTGCTAAGGATCTCTGATCGTTGTCTCCGAATTATTTTAAAAGGTTAGATTCGATCCCTCGAATTTTTATTCATGATCTTTATGCTTTTATTTGGATTTTGTATGTGTTAAAGTGTTTTCCCATGCCCTCGCTGCGTTAAAAATCCAACAAGTTGTACATTAGTAAGTAGAGGAAGCAAGAAGAAAAGAGAAAATCACAAAAAATCAAAAAAATGGAAAAATTCAGGCCTGACTACAGAAACCTGGCGCGCCTGCGCTGTCTCCGCGCGCGGCCGCGCCATTTACACAGAAACTCCACGCGTCCGGGCTGTTACAGCGCGCGGCTGCGCCGTTTTAGCAGAAGCAACGCGCGCCCGGGCCGTCCCAGCGCGCGCCCGCGCCGTGTCCCGACATCAATTCCCAACCAAATTTTACTCCCCCACATCCCATGATTCCCTCTCCAAATCAAACCCATTACTCCCATTATTCCCATAATCAATTCCCACTTCTATTTTATATCTAATTCTCTTTAACCACCTATATAGATACACCTCATATAAAAACTTCTTCACCAATTCACAAACTCTCAAACATAAATTCTCTCTCAGACACAACTCTTATTCTCTCTAATCAATTTCCATGGCACCCAAGAGACAAAGAACTCAAGTCGATAGCAGCACCACCGATTCTTCAACTTCGAGTGGTGTGAGGCCAAGATTTTATACTCCTGAGGCTGAGGTGGAGTATACGAGGCTTCTCACGAAGCCTATTGCTAAGGAGAGAGGGTTTCTGCCATCTGAGAAAGATGGTAAGCTTTTGGAGATGATCTTGGAGATGGGTTGGGTTCCTTTTTATGAGGCACCAGATGTTGTGCCTATGAGTGTGGTTCGCGAGTTTTATGTGAACGCCAAGGCTGAGAAAAATGGCTTCACTGTGGTGCGAGGGAGGATGGTGGACTATAATGTAGAGGCTATCAGGACTGTGATTGAGCATCCCGTGAGGAAGGTGGGGCAGGATACCTGGAATGATAAGACTCCAGAGGACTTTGATCTGGATCTTATTATTGCTACTCTGTGCCGAACCGACACACATTGGAAGATCAAGAGGGGCATAGTCGCCGAGTATTCTACGTTCCCGGCGTCCAGCATGAACAGGTTTACCCGAGCATGGAACGCTTTTATATGTGCTAATATCATGCCATCTTCGCATGTGCATGAGGTTACTATGAAGCGTGCACATCTGCTATGGGGAATTATTCAGGGTGATTATATATATGTGGGGATGGTTATCTTTCAGGGGATTCTGAGGTTCTTGAGGGGGAGCACTACGGGGTCTATATCGTATGTGTCAGTGGTGACAAAGTTGTGTGTGGCAGTTGGTGTGCATTGGCCCGCACATGAGCAATTGCAGATTCCGAGTGCTCCGATCGATAACACTACTTTGGCTACGATGTAGGAATGCGATGGAGGCAAGCCCGATCTGAAGGGGCTTGGGTATTCTTTTGACCACCTACCTGGTGGGTGGCCAACTGCTTGTCAGGCGAGCAGAACTGCATGGAGATCTCAGTTTAGAGATGAAAGAGGACCATCGCAGCAGCAGCAGGAGGCAGCAGGAGCAGAGATGAAAGCTAGTTTGAGTACGACACAGTATAGGCATCTTGCGAGGAGGATGGATGCGATGCACGACATCCATAGTCATTTTGCACAGGATCTCACCCAGGCACTTGGGACTGCATTTAGAGCCACCGGAGTTGACATTCAGTGACCAGTTTTTGGTGAGGATTCTCTGTATCCGTCTCCTGATACACCTGACACTTCACCCCTTGAGGGTGAGGATTCTGATTCAGAGTAGGTATGCCTGATTCCTTACTATTACCTTCACCGAGGATATTGAATATTTTAAGTTTTGGGGGTAGTAGCTGAAGGAATATGTTTATGTGAGTCTTATATAGTTTGCATGTTCATGATAGTTTAGTTCATATAGTTCGCATATTTTGCCATGTAGTTTTTTTTATTTTGGTAGTTTTATGATAATTTGTTCATGTAGTTTCACGCATTTGTATTATAACATGATCGCTTAGATAATTTTTCTGATTGACTTGTGATATTGATGCTAGTGTAGTGATTTCGTATTTAGTGATGTTGAGTCTTATTGGATTGATTTGCATGCTAGAGACACTTGTATTTCACTAAGTCTTATAGGTTGCTAGAGTGCTAGATCATGATCATGGTTTATTTGATTTGTCGAGGTTTAATCACTTGTTTATATTTAGAATTTAGGGTATTCTTTAAATAATAAAAGACATGGATATTTAAAAATTGGAGAAATTGGATTTCATTGCTAGTTGTGTGGCTAGGTGTCAAATGGCTAGTAGTCAGCTCATATTTTTATGAGTATTCTAGAGTTGAATGAGATGGAGCGAAACGCACTCATTTAGAAATTATGAAAAAAAAGAAGAAAAAAATAAGTGTTATGTATAACTGATCACGAGTGGGCTTTTTAGTACTCGAGTTATTAAGTTCTTAGGGGACTTTGTGCCTAGTAACCTAAGGCTTTTATGGTTTGAGATTCGCTAACCTAACGCTCGCTACATGGGTGCTATTGTATAAGTCTTTTGTGGACCTCTTTAAAGGACCTCACTCATTGCACGATCAAATAAGCATACTTGTGTTGATTTGTTATGAATAAAAGCATGAATCTGTATAAAAATCCAATATAAGAATTGAAGTGTTATAAGTTATTTTGAGTCTAGCTTTTTATTTTATTTATAACCTTGGGATTGCCTTGATGAGTAGTGAGTCATGATTATTGATTTAGTTACAATAGTATATCTGTAAGCATCTTCACACACACACATCTCTAGTTTGTAAGTTGATTTGTATGATTTGATTGATCTTCATGTGAATAACCGCATTTGTTGATATGTTGCTTGTTGGGTGGTTGAGTTATTCTATTGGGGATCGTTGCATTCATATAGTTGCATTCATGCATTTTTGTTTCTTATTCTTTGAGTGTGTTTATGCTTGAGGACAAGCATCGATTCAAGTTTGGGGGTATGTTGAGTGGAATTTATGACACTTTATTATGCTCTAATAAGCTTTTAATTGGTGTATTTGTACTCAAGTTGTTATGCGTTTTAATGTGTTTTCTAGTATTTTTTCATTTCAGCCACTATTCAGGTAATCAGGTGAATTAGCATTATTTTGGTGCTAATTTGGTGACCAGGTGGTGTTAGAATAAAAGCTCATAGAAGTCGGCTCGAAGCAGCAAGATTTAAGAAGAAATCTGGGTTTTTCTCAGAATGACAGCGCACCCGCGCAGTGATAGCACGCAGCCGCCCCGGGGTTCCAGAAATACAGCACACCTGCGCTGTGATAGCGCGCACTCGCGCTATGGCCGAATTTCAGAATCCTATTTCTACTACAATTCTAGAAGGGAAGGCTTCCAGATTGTTGAGGGCTGCTATATAAATAATATTAGGTCATTTTTAATAGATAGGAAGTAAGAGACTTACCAAAGCGCAAGGAGAAAATGGCAAGAGACCTTTCGCATAATTCAACAAAGGTGAAGATGATCTAGTTTATTCTTGTGAATCTTTATTTTGAGTTGTAACTTGGTTGCTTGTTTCTTGTTGTGCTGAACCTATACTCTTGTTTGTACTTGGTTTTATTTATTCGTATAAAGACTATATTTGTTATATCATGTTTTCATCGAAACCCACGTTGATGATGAGTCCGATTATGGGCTAATCATTATCGTGGGGTTCTAGCAGATTTATTTATGGATTTTTTTAGTTAAATTGTTTGATGCCTTAGTATGTGGTGATTGTATGATATCTTAGTATTGGTTGTGAGTATTCGTCTTATGAACTTATAAGATAGTGTGTTAATTCTTAATGAAGCGAAAGTGAACTTAAGGATTTAGAACTTGCCATGCTAGCATAGGTTCATGTATTTGTTATGCATGATTCGTTGGTAATTTTAACCATCTTACTTGCCCTATGTAATCAAGATAGATAACTTGTGCTTAAATGGTTATGTTGCCAAATTCTATAGACATATAGGGTCTCGATATAATTGGTGCCTATTCAGCTTCTATCTCTTTTGTGGATGTCTGGTAGAATGGTACTCGTGCAACGAAAGTTGGCGTTTATTAGTTTCGTGTTATCTGATTAGTGTCATCACCATTGTATGCTAAGGTTAAGAATAATAAGGCTATTGAATGAAGTATTTAATGAAGTTAGAATCCCATGTTTTTCATACATATTAATTCAGTTAATCTTATTCTCGTAGTTATAATCGTTAGCGTATTCTTAGTTATAAACAATCTCAATTTGTTATCATCTTAGCATTGGATAATAACCATACATTGTTGCTTAGGTGCATAATTTAGATAGTTAACCAATACAGTCTCTGTGGGAACGAACTAGAAAAGATTCTATACTACTCGTGAACTCGTATACTAGTGTGTATTATTAGCGCGTGTTTAGCGACTGACAGACTCCTTGGACAAAAGACTTAAAACTCTGGAAACCTCAATTACTCAAATCCATCTACATCAAGCCCAACAAACTCAGCTACTTTGGAACCGGTGGCTGCACAGAATTCTTCCTCTACTCAACTTGATGTTAACAAAAAGGGGGAGAAAGACTCAATTGTTCCAGTTAGCCTAGGGGAGTCAACAAGTGAGGGGGAGAAAGTACTAAACATTCAAGTCAGTAAAGTAATTATGCCAGCAATTGCTTTCCCTAAGCCACCAGTCTTGGACAACATTGATCTAATCAAGATAGCAGCTGCTAAGTTAGAATCAAATGAGAAATCTAAAAATCTTGATATTGTAGCAGTTGAGCAAGAGCCAGATGCAAAATGGAGGAAGCTTAATGAAAATATCAAAAAGAAATTTGGTCCAATTGAGAAGCAAGACAAGGTCTTTTCTCATTTCTGCAAATTAAGACAAATTTCAGTCAATGAAATGAGCCTAGGGAACATGGAAAGTGGTCAACCCTCATCAATCAAGTCTACAAAGGCCAATGTGATCTTTCTACCAAAAAGGAATTATCCAAAGAATTCAGACAAAAATCCACTGGACATATCTTATGAAACCCCTATGCCAGATGAAAAGAAGCTGCTTGCAAGGTCTATTGCCTTATCCAAAGATCCCGGAGAAGAATCAAAGTTACCAACATATTTTTTGGCAGAAGCTGTAAATACGACATGCTACACTCAAAATATTTCTTTGGTTAATCAAGCAAAATGCATGACACCCTACCTATTGTTCAAGAACAAGAATCTAACATTAAACTTTCTTCATGTCTTTGGCTATAAATGTTATATCTTAAGGAATCAAGTTGATCAACATGAAAAGTTTAATGCCAAAGATGATGAGGGATTTTTTGTTGGATATGTAGTTGGAAAAGCATACAGAGTCTACAATCTCAGAACCAACATTGATAAGGAATATGTACATGTTGTGACGGCCTCAACCCCGGGGTCAGGAGTTGACGTAACCAAACACAATTACCAAAATATAAACAACAAAATTATTATTAAAATATTCTAACTTGAACCCAAACCAAGATCCGATCCAGGTTCAAGTATGATTCAGGTTCACATTATTACAAACAGCTGAACAAAGAAATAAAACAGCTGCAATACAATAACCAACAGGAATCCTACTAGTACAACTGAAAATCCAACTAAAAAGAAACCATCCGAATACACACCAAAATTGGCTATCATAGTAGCCCCGCCAACTACAAACTATCACAATATAATATAAATTTACAAAGTAAACAACTACAAAACTCATGGAAGTCAATTCTGAGCTCTGTATCTCTCTGTTGCAAACCTAGTCTAACCACTACCACTGGCACCGATAGAACCTAGCTCAAACACTAGATAGTTCACTAGGTCCTGATACTGCACAGCCCTGAACTCTGAGCTAATGAAACGGTCAATGGATCTAGCCCTCTCAACAGCCATCTAGGTTAATGATCGCACACGGGCCTGCACCTCAGGGGAAGGGGCAGAAATGCCCTGGAAGGGTGCAATGAGTACCTGATCAAGCTGAGCAGCCAATCCCGGACTCTGATCTCTGATAAAGGATGTATTCACTGCTCGGTGAACATGGTAAGGGATCGGTAAAGAAGTACCACTAGGGGCCACAGGAGGTACTGGAGGTCTCATCGAGGAAGAACTGGGACCACAGCCGGGAGGGAAATCCCTAACGACAGACACAGACCTATGTACCCACAGGGATGAGTACCAGGTCCAGAGATGTCTCTCTGCACAAAGGAGGGAACTGGTGGAGGAGGCATTGGGGTCTCCTCAGCAAAAATATCCAGGGTCCTCTCAGAATCTGAGCTATCTGGGTTAGAGGGATTCTCCCAAGATGGAGAACTTGAAATCGCAATAGGCCACTCTCAACATAATAAATATACAGGGAAGATAAAACCCGGTCAAGGCAATTCTATCAAAACATTTAATAGATACCAGGGTAATGTCGTCGGAACCCTCGACTGACTCTAAAGGTTTGATCATCTATATGAGTTGCTGACTCACACCTAAAGACTCACTTTATCACCTATTCGACACAATCCTTAACTTGGATCAGGGACTTAAACCTGTAGCTCTGATACCAACTGTGACAGCCTCAACCTCGGGGTCAGGAGTTGACGTCACCAAACACAATTACCAAAATATAAACAACAAGATTATTATTAAAATATACTAACTTGACCCCAAACCAAGATCCGATCCAGGTTCAAGTATGATTCAGGTTGACATTATTACAAACCACTTATTCAACATCTAATACACTCTAACTTTATTCATCAACTCATCAGACCTCATGGTCTGATACAAACTACCTCAGAGGAGCCGGGTCCTGAAGGGGCGGGAACACGGTTATGTCTGACTAGTCTTCTAGGCATCTGCGAGATATACATAACAGTTTGCAAGGGTGACCTTAATCGCTCAGCAGTACCAACATATGAATAATGAGATAAAACAGTAATGTAACAATAATAGGAACAGAGCTGTAATCATGTCATCAACATTATATAATGAAAATCAAAGATAACTGGATATCATTAACTAGCATGCTTTATCAAAACAACATAGTAGTGTGCTCTTTAAGAACCAGAGACTAATTTTAGCATGTTATGCATATTTAAAAACCGTTACATCAACTACTTATACCCTCGCGGGAATCACAAATCCAAATCTGATAAGTAACGGATATGTGAAGACAACCGATCAGGCTATCAACACCAGACGGCTCTAACTGCCATCCCATTTACCTGTTCCGAAACTCAGAGACTAGCTAGATCTCTGACCTGCTAGATAAATCGGTTATATATTGCGCGCAACTGAATTAGCCTCTTACGCCACCTCAATAGGCCTACTCTGGCCCCAATGTATCCCATATCTAATCATTTTATCCAGTTTTCAAAACACTTGTACCTATCTCATTTCAAAACCATTCATTTTACCAGCACACATATAAAATCCAGTTCGAAAATCACTTCATTCGAGATAGGTACCTTTCGAAAGTTACTTTTCCCCAAAATAATTTAAAAACAGTGATTTATAACTACAGGGGGTACGTAACTTAAAACGTTTATGTTCCATTACAATAATAAAACATTTAGCTATTCATACGTACTGAACCATAAAAGAATGGTCAGGGGTACTTGCCTTGCAACGCTTTACAAAACCCTAAGTAGCTTTCACGCTGATTTGAATCCTGGGAAAGCTCGACTGGGATCTACAAATACAGAGTACCCTAATCAGTTATACCGACATGCTTGATATCCTCAAATCCTAATAACCTAATCCGATACCCCGACTCGTATAGTTATTATACACATAGTCACGTAATCACGTAATCCGATCACAAATAGGGGTAACACGTATAATATAAATAAGTACGTTTACAAGTACCTTTTTAGAAAATTTTGGCAGCAACTCCTTTGTTTATAAGTCTACCCGTCGATTACACTCGACGTCAACAATCGCAATATTCCACAAATTTCATTCCAATACCAATTCCACACTCACGTATCTATTTATGTACAATTCCAATATATGATTTATTTTCAAAAATGTTTTATACAAATCATTTTATTTATTTATAAGATTTAGGACTCAGAACAACGTCATCACCGTCCACCGTCCGCTCCTAATGAGGCATCGCGGTACGGGGGAAAAATTCTCGGGGCACTCGATTACTTGAATTCCAACGCGAAAATTTCACCGATTACAAAATAATTTTCCTCGCACGAATTATGACATCACGAATATTTATTCATAATTAATTCCTGCTGAAAATAAATTAATAATTAGTAAAAATATTAATTCGAATTAACTGGAATCAAGCAACAGGAAACAAACAATCCCAACACACGGCCACACACACGTACGACGCGTGCAACAGCAATACAACACAGGCGGGTCACCTCGCCGGGCGTAACCGGTGGCAACCGGAAACGGAGGAACCAACAACAACAACAAGAAACTAAGCATCAATACTCACTGACTGCATGCATATATATATATATATATATATTCACAATCAATTGAGCACAGAACCGAGCACCAATCGGAAAAAAAAGAAGAACAAGAACAACAGCGGAAAAACTCACCGGAAACGGTCGAGAAACAGATGAACATAGATGAAGAAGAAACAGGAAGAAGGAGGGAGGAGAAACAGTCGAAGAAACGAAGCAAGGGAGGGAGAATCGAGAGGATTCGAGAGATGCAGCCGAGAGAGCAAAGAGAGAGTGATGTTTATGAATCAATATAACAGCCACACGTATCCTGTGAAATGGGATACGTGTTAATTTATTAACACATGTCCTTGAATTCCCGGAACCCAATTTTAATCCCGACTTTACATTTTTAATGATCAATATATAATTGAAAACATATCGAAATAAATCCCGACTAATCTGAAAAGATCAGAAATATTCTAAAATAATTAAAAACATAGTTTTTGAAATTTTAAATCAATTTTTGAAATGCACTTTATACCCGCTCTTTAATAATCAAACGAAACGACGCGCGGGTGAAACGAATCCCAAAAATTTCCAAAATAATTTTAAAATTCTTAAAATAATACGAACTTAATAAAATATGAGTTTCACGATTTTTGAAAATTTCTATAATTAAATATGGATTTTACAAACAAACATACTCAGAAAATCATTTAAAATAAATAATTAGTGAAATATTGTTTTCTCAATTTTGTAAAGTCCTAAAAATAATTATTGAAATTATAAAATTATATAACCAATTTTAGAAATAATCCAGATATTTATGGAATTAGAACTATATTAAAATCACTTTTACAAGAGAAATAAAATCGTATAACTCAATAATAAAGCACACAATTCAATCCCACATATCAACACATCACACATAAATAAATAACGATCAATAACTGCTGCCAAAAATCGTTACACACATTTATTTAATTATTTAAACCTTTATTACAATTTGAAAATATTAAAACAAAAGAATATACACGAGTCGTTATATCCTTTCCCCCTTAAAAGATTCTGTCCCCAGAATCTGACTTAGCTAAACAAATTAGGATATTTATCAAGCATGTCTGATTCTAATTCCCAAGTAGACTCTTCTACTCGAGGGTTTCTCCATAAGACTTTCACTATGGGAATTGACTTATTCCTAAGGACTCGTTCTTTACGGTCTAGAATTTGGATCGGTTGTTCCACATAGGATAAATCTGGCTGCAATTCAATCGGTTCATATTGTAACGACCGGGAAATTTACGTTGTATTATATCATATTTGTAATAAAATATGTATTAATATGTCAGTTATGTGTGATTACTTGTTAAACCCTAATTGCTATGTGTTACGTGTATTCCGTATCATTTCTGTATTTTTAAGGTATTTTTCAGATGTTTTATATCGTATTCAAAGGTTTCATTTCAAATGTTTTGCAACCCAAACAATGATTTTAAAGCCAGTATTTTAAATAAAATAATGGGCCTTATTTTTCATCAAACGGCTTTTACAATCGCAATATTCTGAACATCTAGATATTTTATAAATTTTCTCGTTTTACAAAAAATGACTTTTCTGGGCCCCATTGGGTGTTATAAACCCCACAAAAATCACATTTTTATTTTTATAAAATTATAGGACTTTTATTTATACCATTTCTCTGTATTTTTGAATTATTCACAATTTTTGGGAATTTTTGGCATATATATTGTATATATAAAATATTTATAAATTAAATTTTAATACCCAAAAATTATGAAAATTAGGGCCAAATATTTTTATTAAATGTATAATTAGCCCCTTAATTTTATTTAGGAGTATTAATTTTTCAGCTATAAATACCCTAATTATTATTAATTTAATTAATTAAAATCAGAAAATTCAGCAAAATCCCCAAATTCCAGAAATTAGGGTTTGGTGTTCTTGAGATTCAACCAACGATTTCATCGTGATTCCGACCTCCAAATCAGACATGTAAGTAGTCCGGCGAGGAACCGCCGGAAACTGGAGATTTTCCAGAAACCGGTCGTGTTCTTCCCGACCTGGTTAGCCATCCCTGACCCGGTTGTTAACCCGGAAAACAACCCGGTTTCAATCCAATAAAACCCTAACCCCTTTTCTGATTTCTGTTTCTGAATTTTTATTATTTAATTATATTTTATAAAAACAGAAATTAGATTTATTAATTCTGAAAATCAATTAAAAATTAGTTTTTAAATTCTGTAAAATAGTATTAATAATTCCTAAATTATTTTCGTAATTTATAAATTCGAATTTAGTAATTTAAGTAAGTATTTAATTATTTATTAAATCATTTATCTATTTATTTATTAATAGTTAATAATTAATAATTAAGGATTAAATTTATCGAATATTATAGGGAACGATTCGATAAATAAGGGAATAAATCGAATAACTCGTAGTTATACGAGTAATTGAACGATAAGTTCGATTATTATTATTCAGACGATAGATAATTATTCGTATAATATCGTAATAATTATTCGTAATGAATAATTAAATACAGATAATTAATTAAAGCGTATACGTGTAATAATAACAGTAATGTTTCGATAATTATGCGAGAAACGCGAATAACTCGTAGAAATACGAGTAGTGGATCGTTGCGTTGAAATATGGTTCGAATAATGACTCAATTATTCAGTAAATATCGTACCAGTTAATGATATCAATTATTTATTTATAAATAATCGATCTAATCGAATAAATAACGAGAAGTTGTAGATATTTGTAATAAATTGTGATTAATCCTAATAATTTGGGATTAATTATTTTAAATTATTAAATAATTATTTATTAATTCGTTATTAGTTATTTATTTATGAAATATTAAAAAAAAATTGATTAATTATTTCGATAATTAATCACATAATTTTCAATAAATCATAACTTCTTCGTTTTAACTCCAAAAATTATAAAAAAATTATTTTTGACTTTGATTTTTTTAAATAATTATTTAAAAATTATTTTAGGATTTAAAAGGTTATAATAATTATTTATATTGAATAATAAATTGAATTATCAGTGTTTAATTGATAATAATTCAACCGTTAGTCTGATTCGAGTGAAACGAAAGCCATTTTACTCAGAAAAATGAATTCTTTTTATTAAAAATAATATGAAGACCTAATTTCTTCTCGAAATTAGTTGACTTTATTGATTGCTTGATTATCAGTCGAAATACGCTCTGGAACGAGTCCGAAAAATTCCGGAAAAATGGGAAATGAAGCTGAAGGTGATCAACGGAGCAATCAGCGAGTCGATTTTGATTCTAAAAAAATTATTTTAACTATAAAAATGATTATGTGCTTATGTGCTTATGTGTATTATGTGGTTAAGCGAGTCTTACTTGCTTATATGTAATATAAGAGTCAGTTATAAACGCATGGGTAGATAATAGGAACGAAATGAAGTCAATTCAAGATGCAAATTGAAGTACAAGATGACTTAATCAGTCTATTTTGCTAACAGAAGCTAAGTCAGCAAGGCATGTCAAGTAAGGGATAGACAAAAGTGATTTGATTGCAGTAAGTCGCGCAGAAGGCAAGTTTCTCCCCTATTTTAATTTCAGAATAGTAATATTCATTTGAAATTCTTACTACGCTTGTATTCCTTTAATTTCTTTATTCATATTTCAGTTAGATTCTTGAATTATTCTTTTCATTTGAATTTATTATTCATATTCCAATTGTTACTCACAATTATTGATATATTCTGGGGATTAGAATATATCAAAGCATACCGAGTTGGTCCGGTTGCTATTCCAGGGATTGGATAATACTACTTTTGGGATTAAGTCTATTTAATCCTAAGGACCGGGACATAATCGGATCCTTGAAACGGGCCGTAGTGCCTGGGTGCCCGACGGGATCTATATAATGAGATATAGATCTGCACTGTATCCTGGCTGATCAGCAAGGTATAGCTGCGAATTTGAGTCCAGTTTAGTTCAATTGTATTCACCAGTAAAGGCCTTCTTTCGATTCTTATGAGGTTATATCTTTGCAGATATACCTGGGTTACGAATTCAATTATAATACTTTAACACTATTTATATTTTGTGGACTTATTGAGCAATTTTGGATCACCCCTTTTTGTTGTTATTCACTTTATTATTTTCAGTTAAGAAAGAATATGAAACCCATCAGGACACAAGTGGTAAAGAAGCGGGTCAAGCCTCGGGATCCTCTCATACCCAAGGTGTTGATCCCAATTCAGGAAGAAAGCTTTGAGTTGCCCGAGCAGGTGGAGTGTTGATAGATAGTATGTGTGTTTGAATAAAAGCTGAACTTAGTTTAAAAATAAATTAGACAATGGTCTGTAATAAAGAGAGTTGTGAGATTTTAAATGTTGGGTTGTAATAAAAGTAGTTAGTGGTTGTTGTTTTCATACTTCAACCTAGAAGGTCCTGGTTAGTGTTAAAGGGGTTTAATTTCATTTCTTTGTTATTTATTAATAAGCTTGTACATGTTTGGTGATTAGCTCGTAACCCTCAGACTTATACCACGGGTCTAGAGGGCGTTACAGTTTGGTATCAGAGCTGTAGGTTTGGTCCCTGAAAACAAGAACATTAGGACTAAGATAGGATAGTGAGATCACATAAGATAGGGATAGTCAAATTAGGAAGAATAGTATTAGGATTTAGGTCAAATTAGAATAGGGAAATATAAATCTTAGGATTGTTTAGTGACCTTTTCTTTTCTTTGGTATATTATCAGATGGCATCTTCTGGTTATTCTGCATCTTCCGAGAGGACAGTCATTGGGCCAGCAGCACCAGTTATACCTCCAGTATCTGAGTATATGTTTCCTCCTTTACCACCTCCACCACCATTGCCATAGGAGCCGGTACCACCAGTTCACGGGATAGTTCATGACCCCATAGAGATGTTTGATGCATTTGAGTTCTTCGAGCCGATGGTTCCTTTACCTATTGAGCATCAGTTTATACCGGGTATTGAGCAGGAGTTACCACCACCACCATTGTTACCTCCTATACCAGTGTATGCCCCAGAGCCAGACATAGTTCAGATGATTCCAGTCGAGGGGATAGGAGAGAATGATGTGGATCTACAGTTAGGTTTACCACAGCAGGGTGCAGGTATTCTGAGGGTTCCTTCACAGGAGTCAGTAGGTCAGATTACTCAGCCATATATGGTACCATACCTTGAGTATAGAGTTATGAGGGACGATATGGAGTATTGGCGAGCAAAGTGTCGAGAGATTATGCATCTGTTTGATCAGAGGGACAGAGGACCGTTAGCAGCCCTACAACCGGATTATTACATGAGATAACGATTACAGTCAGTATTGATGAGTGCTACTTGGGAGCTTGATGAGTTGACCCATGACGGACCTCCTTCTTTTGCAGAGTTCTATCGAATATTCCGCTTGGCACAGACTTTGGTCCAGACACTTAGAGAGGAGCTTAGGCGTATTCCGCCTGGGTTCTGAGACAGGGACAGTTGAGACGGTGACTCCAGAGTACATGTGTATATAGAGACAGCATAGTATAACCTAGTGAGTAGTGTGTATGTGTGTATCAGTAGTTTAACTTGTAGTAGTAGTTTAACTTGTAGCGATAGTGTGACTTGTAGCCGTAGTGATGACTAGCAGAGCGAGACTTTTTGTATCAAGCATTTACACCTGAGGCTGGTGTCATATATATCAGCTGAACTTTTCAAGTTTCTTTTATTTAAATTTCAGTCTTTACAATTTACAGCATTTACTTTCATTTTATTGTTTTACAGGAAAAAAAATGAAACAGAAAAGAAAAGAATAAACATTTTATTTAACTGTTTACATTTCCAGTTTTTACATTTAGTAACTGTTTTCCTTAAATAAACCATGTTATTAATACAAGATAAATTGTTTTCCACTACATACTGTCAATTGTTTATTAAATTGTCAAATAAATATCACCTGTTTTATTATCAGAAGAAGATGGCACCAAAAAGAAAGACTAGGGCTGAAACCTCGAACAACAATTCTGAAGGTCAGACTAATGAGACCATGAACCAAATGTTCCATCTGATGCAATAACAGATGGTAATGATGCAGCAGCAGATGCATCATCAACAACAGTAGATGCAACAACAAATGTTACAACAACCACCTCGTCCTGAGCCTCAATTACCACCAATATTACATGTTGTTACTTTTAAGCAGTTTCAGTGGGTTAAACCTCCAGAATTTTATGGGTCTACTGATCCTATTAAGGCCACCACCTGGTTAAAAGAAAAAGAGAAAGCATTTGCACTAGTGAAGATAAGTGAGGACCAGAAGACTGATTTTGCTAGTTGTTGAAGGGAGAGGCAAATTATTGGTGGGAATCTGAAAAGGCATTAGAGGGTGAAGATGTTATTGCTTGGGATAGGTTTAAAGAGTTATTTTTAGAAAAGCATTTTCCTCGCTATGTGAAGAATTAGTTGCAGATAAAGTTTTTAGAGCTGAAGCAGGGAAGTATGTCTGTAACAGAATATGAATCCAAATTTAATGAATTGGCTAGGTTTGTTCCAGAACAGGTTGACACTGAAGAGAAACGAGTGCAGAGATTTTAAGAGGGATTACGACCATGGATACGTGGACAAGTTGCAGTCTTTGAATTAACGACATATACTGCTGTAGTCCAGAAAGCTTTGATCATCGAAGGGGAAAGTGAAAGGTCTCAACGAGACAGAGGACAGGGAAGTTTCCAGGAAGCCGGAATTTCAAGCCCGGGCAAATTTGAATTTCAAAAGGATAGGACAGGGTACACAAAAAGCAGGTAATCGTTTCAAAACCTCCAAACAACAGGGAATTGTTAAGGTTCCAGTGCCATATTGTAAAACTTGTGGACGCAAGCATACCGACATATGTATTAAAGCAGATGTGACATGTTTCAAATGCAAGCGATAAGGGCACTACTCTAACGAATGTTCAACAGGAAAAACAGCAGAAATCACTTGCTATCAATGCGGAAAGAAAGGGCATATCACTAGGAATTGTAAAGGACCAGCAATGGTGGCCAGTATTCCAAATATTGGCATTACCTCCGCCACCACCGCCGAATCAACCCAAAGCAAAGACTTTTAACATGACCATGAAAAAAGCAGTGCAGAGTCCAAGTGTGATTGCAGGTACGCTTTTGGTAAACTCCGTAGATTCCAAAGTATTAATTGATTCTGGAGCTACCCGTTCATTTATTTTTGAAGAATTTCTTGATAAGTTACATTGCGAAATCGAATGGTTGGGCGAGACGTTAATCATAAAATTAGCGAATGACGACCAAGTTCCAGTAGATCGAGTATGTCCTGCGTGTGATGTAGAAATAGTTGGACATCATTTCTCTGTAAACTTAATTCCTTTTAAGCTAGGAAAATTTGATGTGATTTTGGGAATGGATTGGTTAGCGTATCATAAGGCTCAAATAGATTGTGCGAATAAGAAAGTGAAATTGCGAACTGCGGAAAATGCAACGGTAATATTCAAAGGCGAAAAATAGCTGAAGAAATTTTTCACCGTGATGCAGACCAAATGATTGCTTCGACAAGGATGTGAGGCGTACATAGCTTACATGTTAGATACTGAAAAAGGAAGTCCTAGAATAGAAGACATCCCAGTTGTATGTGAGTTTCCGGACGTCTTTCCAGACGAGCTTCCAGGGTTACCGCCAGATCGAGAAATCGAATTCACGATTGATCTAGCACCAGGCACAGAACCAGTTTCAAAAGCTCCGTATCGAATGGCTCCAGTCGAGATGAAATAATTGTCAACGCAACTGCAAGATCTTCTAGACCGAGGCATCATATGACCTAGTGTATCCCCATGGGGTGCACCAGTGTTATTTGTGAAGAAGAAGGACGGCAGCATGCGATTATGCATCGACTATCGGGAGTTGAATAAACTCACTATTTAGAACAAGTATCATTTACCGAGAATTGACGATTTGTTCGACCAGCTAAAAGGAGCTGCATGGTTTTCAAAGATAGATTTGCGATCAGGCTATAATCAATTGAAGATTAAAGCTGAAGATATTCCTAAGACTGCATTTCGTACGAGATACGGACATTATGAGTTTCTTGTAATGGCATTCGGTCTGACAAACGTGCCAGCTGTATTCATGGATTTGATGAACAGGTTATTCAAGAAATATTTGGACCAATTCGTGATTATATTCATTGATGACATTTTAATTTACTCCAAGTCAGAAGAAGAGCATGCAGAACACTTGAGAATAGCTTTGGAAATTCTGAGAAAAGAGCAATTTTACGCAAAATTCTCAAAATGTGAATTCTAGATAAGGGAAGTACAATTTCTAGGGCATATCATCAGTAGAGAAGGCATCCAAGTTGATCCAGCAAAGATTGAAGCCGTGTTGAATTGGGAAAGACCGAAGACACCCGCAGAAGTTCGAAGTTTCTTGGGATTGGCAGGATATTATCGAAGGTTTGTCAAAGATTTTTCAAAAATAGCAACGCCGCTGACCAAGTTAACACGAAAAAGTGAAAAGTTTGGATGGAATGATAAATGTGAAGAAAGTTTTCAAGAGTTGAAGAATCTGTTGGTGACCGCACCAGTACTGGTATTGCCAGACGAGCAAGGGAATTTCGTTATTTTCAATGACGTTTCGTATCGCGGGCTAGGATGTGTATTGATGCAACACGGTAACGTCATCACATATGCTTCGAGACAACTTAAACCTCATGAATAGAAATATCCTACGCATGATTTGGAATTGGCAGCGATTGTATTTGCATTGAAACTTTGGAGACATTATCTCTAGGGTGAAAGATGCGAAATCTACACGGATCATAAAAGTCTGAAGTATATCTTTACGCAAAAGGAACTGAACATGCGACAACATCGATGGCTGGAATTGATAAAGGATTACGATGTTACAATCAGTTATCATCCAGGAAAAGCAAATATTGTAGATGATGCGTTGAGCAGGAAAGAAAGACTGAATTGGTTAACTTCATGCGAAGAATTGGCCAAGGAATTCGACAAATTGGAAATTGAAATTCATATTCTCAATGATTCTACAGAAGCTATCTACACTATGACCTTCGAACCGGAGTTGCTAGAAAAGATTCGCCGTTGTCAAGATGAAGTAATGAGTCAAGATGACGACCTGGCGAGAGAAGAGATCACAACTCAGAAAGATAGTGAAGGAATTTTACACTTTGTGTCGAGAATCTGGATCCCTAATGTGGTAGAATTAAAAGAAGAAATAATGCGAGATGCGCACAATTCGAAGTATTCCATTCATCCAGGAAGTACAAAAATGTATCACAATCTAAAAGAAAACTTCTGGTGTCCTAACATGAAAAAGGAAATAGTAGAATGGGTGAGTAAATGCTACACATGCCGGCGAGTTAAAGCGAAACATCAACGTCCGAGCGGGTTATTGCAACCGTTAGACATTCCAGAATGGAAATGGGAACATCTAGCGATGGATTTTGTGGTAGGACTACCAAGGACTAAGGCAAATCATGATGCGATATGGGTAATCATTGACAGACTTATGAAGTCGGCACATTTTCTACCGATTAACGAAAGATTTTCGCTCGATAAATTAGTGCACATGTATCTTAAGGAAATTGTGATGCGACATGGAGTCCCAATTTCTATCGTGTCTGATCGAGATCCTCGTTTCAACTCAAGATTTTGGAGACAATTTCAAGAATGCCTTGGAACGAAATTAAACATGAGTACTGCGTATCATCCGCAAACCGATGGGCAAAGTGAAAGAACTATTCAAACGATTGAAGACATGCTACGAGTTTGTGCGATCGATTTTGAAGGCAGTTGGGATGAACATCTACCCATAGTGGAATTTTCTTACAATAACAGCTATCACGCTAGCATTGGAATGCCACCGTATGAAGCACTATATGGGAGAAAATACAGATCACCAGTACACTGGGATGAAGCTGGAGAACGCAAAATTTTGGGTCCAGAATTAATTCAGCAGACAAAGGAAAAGATTGAACTTATTCGGAAACGACTCGATGTAGCGCAAAACAGGCAACGCAAATACGCAGACCAAGCAAGGAAGGATATAGACTATCAGGAAGGAGAACACGTATTACTTAAAATATCGCCATGGAAAGGATTGACCAGATTTAGCAATAAGGGTAAATTGAAGCCACGATATGTCGGACCATTTGAAATTTTGAAGAGAGTAGGAAAGCTTGCATACGAATTAGCTTTACCGCCTCATATGCAACATATTCACAATGTGTTTCACGTGTCAATGCTTAAGCGATATAATCCTGATTCTAAGCATGTAATAGAGTATGAACTGATAGATATTCAACTTGATTTGTCTTTTGTAGAGCAGCCGGTAAGAATTTTAGATCGGCAAGAGAAAGTGTTGAGAAATAAGTTTGTACATTTAGTGCGAGTGTTGTGGAGAAATCTTATGGTTGAAGAATCAACCTGGGAACTTGAAAGTGAAATGTTATAGATAAACCCTCATTTGTTTTCATAGAAGATTCTGAGGACAGAATCCTATTAAGGGGGGGAGAATGTAACAACCGGGAAATTTACGTTGTATTATATCATATTTGTAATAAAATATGTATTAATATGTCAGTTATGTGTGATTACTTGTTAAACCCTAATTGCTATGTGTTACGTGTATTCTGTATCATTTCTGTATTTTTAAGGTATTTTTCAGATGTTTTATATCGTATTCAAAGGTTTCATTTCAAACGTTTTGCAACCCAAACAATGATTTTAAAGCCAGTATTTCAAATAAAATAATGGGCATTATTGTTCATCAAACGGCTTTTACAATCGCAATATTCTGAACATCTAGATATTTTATAAATTTTCTCGTTTTACGAAAAATGACTTTTCCGGGCCCCATTGGGTGTTAAAAACCCACAAAAATCACATTTTTATTTTTATAAAATTATAGGACTTTTATTTATACCATTTCTTTATAGTTTTGAATTATTCACAATTTTTGGGAATTTTTGGCATATATATTGTATATATAAAATATTTATAAATTAAATATTAATACCCAAAAATTATGAAAATTAGGGCCAAATATTTTTATTAAATGTATAATTAGCCCCTTAATTTTATTTAGGAGTATTAATTTTTCAGCTATAAATACCCTAATTATTATTAATTTAATTAATTAAAATCAGAAAATTCAGCAAAATCCCCAAATTCCAGAAATTAGGGTTTGGTGTTCTTGAGATTCACCCAACGATTTCATCGTGATTCCGACCTCCAAATCAGACATGTAAGTAGTCATTGCGAAGCTCTTGATCTCTACTTTCTAATTCTGTTATCAATTTTGAGTTTTATTGCTTCGATTTTCAATTCGATTTTTTAGGGTTTATGTGTGATTTGGGCGTTTTTGATTCAGGAATCGTTTGATTGTTTTGATGATTTGTATAGCTTTGTCTTGAGTTTAGGAATGATTTTGAGTATTCAATTGATTGGTATAACCCCAGGAGGGTATGGTTCGAGTTCATGGGTTTAGCCGAATTTTTGATTCGATTTTCTGTGATTTTGAGTAATCTGAGATTATTTTGGTTATGGGGTTTGATTGTAGAAGTTAATAGCTTTATTTTGATATATTAATCGTAATTTTTCATGTACGGAATCGTGATTTTGAGTTTTGGCCGGACTTGTGTTTGATTTGATCGGAGAACTAGTTGTAGGGGTTATTAGATTATGATATTAGTTTAGTTGTATTCCTCGTGAAATTCTGAACAAAAACCCATCAAACAAAGATTCGAACGGTGCTGGTATTGCCTGGAAATCAAGTTCGCCGGACTTGGGTTGAAGGTCCCCGGATTCTGAACATTTTTCGCCGGAGAAGATAGTGTAGGCGGTGTTGAGGATCATCGAGGCTAGGGCTGAACTACAGGAAGGTTCTGGAAGAGATTCGCGTTGAAAACGGAGCAGAAACATCACGTTAAGGTCGTGATTTAAGCTCGCCGGAGTCCTGCGAGGAACCGCCGGAAACTGGAGATTTTCCAGAAACCGGTCGTGTTCTTCCCGACCCGGTTAGCCATCCCTGACCCGGTTGTTAACCCGGAAAACAACCCGGTTTCAATCCAATAAAACCCTAACCCCTTTTCTGATTTCTGTTTCTGAATTTTTATTATTTAATTATATTTTACAAAAATAGAAATTAGATTTATTAATTCTGAAAATCAATTAAAATTAGTTTTTAAATTCTGTAAAATAGTATTAATAATTCCTAAATTATTTTCGTAATTTATAAATTCGAATTTAGTAATTTAAGTAAGTATTTAATTATTTATTTAATCATTTATCTATTTATTTATTAATAGTTAATAATTAATAATTAAGGATTAAATTTATCAAATATTACAGGGAACGATTCGATAAATAAGGGAATAAATCGAATAACTCGTAGTTATATGAGTAATTGAACGATAAGTTCGATTATTAATGTAACATTTGGGAAATATCGTATAATTATTTATATCAATATATGATTATTATGTGAATATTATATGAATTTTTGGTGAATTATCTGGTGTTTGATAATAATATTTGGATGTTTGTATGTAATAAAATGTGAGTATGTTAATTTTAATATGTCCAGAATAAAATATAGATAATTAAGGTATTTTTTTTCTGGTAATTTTTGGAATGTTAGATGATTTTATAATAATTTATGAAATTATTAATTATTTTCTGAATAATTACAAAATTATTTTATAAAGCCGGGAATCAGCCGACTTCAACCGTTTTTACGTTTTTATAACCCGAAACTCTTCCGGAAACTCCTTCCTAACCTAATCTGGTAATTCCGAACATTTTCCGTGTTTTGACTTTTTCGATCCGGGTTACGATTTGACCTGTAAGAGTACCGGTATGAAATTTTCGATACGCAAATCATTTCATATATCGATAAGAATTCATAATCTCAAAAGGCGAGACATTATCACTTTAATTTCGTATAAAGTATTTTATAGGAAACTCTGTTTTGATAAATGTCCAATTTTGATATTAAAATCGTATCGTCTTTTCAGTTACTTAGCGACTTAGTAACCTATTTTCAGATCCAAAAGGTAAATGTAGTTATCAAATTATTAAATAAATAAAATATGTGATGGTTCTGTCAGCTATGTGTTGCTGTATTATCAATTGTCTGTGAATTGTTGGACGCGAAGATTAATTTTATAATAAATTATCGAGCTGTATGCATTTAATTCATTTTAAAGCGATTTTATTGAATATTTATTCTTAAAAATGCTAAAATTGTCTCTAAAATTATTTTTATTGTTTTATAATTTTATTTATTATTTTTAGGGGTTTATAAAATTTAGAAATCAATATTTTATTAATTATTTAATTTTAAATGATTTCCTGATTTTATTTAATTATAAAATCAGTATTTAATTCCAGAATGCTTCAAAAATCTTGAGATACATATTTTATTAAGTTTAGAATATTTCGAGAATTTTAAAATTATTCCGGTAATTTTCTGGCTTTTATTCACTCCCGCATTTATTCGTTAATTCGTTAAAATGCGGATATGATTGGCAAGTTAAAAATGGTTTAAAAATCATGAAAATTTAGAATATTAGTTTAAAATTATATTGAGAATTTTAAATCTGTTCTGATAAATTTTTGGGCTGTTCCTACTCGTAAATTATTCGTTGAAATCAGTAAGTGCGGTACGAGTCAGGATAATTATAACAAGAAAGGAAAAAAAAAAAAAGAATACAAAACCCCCAAATTCACTCCTGCAGCCCCTTTTTGTTCATCTCTCCCGACCTCTCTTTCTCTCTCTCGATTCTCTCTTATATCCTCTCTATATTCTTCCCCACAGTCTCTCCTTACATCTCTGTTTTCCTATTTCCGTTTTCCCCTTTTTCCCCTGTGTTTCTCCATTTCCTTCTTCCTTCTGCGGTGGTGTGGATTCCGGCGATTGTCCGGCTGCCTGTACTCCGCTTGTTGCTTGAGCTCTCTGTTCCTACTCGTGTTCCGTGTACAGTTGTGTTGGGTGCGTGTGTGTAAGTGTGTGTGCGAATTGTGTTAAGTGTGTGTGTTGTGCAGGTGTATGTATATATCTGTGTTATGTCGTGTGTATATGTTATGTGCGCTATGTGTATTTTCCGGGATGATTCCGGCCGGTTCTGTGTTTTTGGCTTGGCTGTGGTGGTGCCGCGTGTTCCCCACGCGCGTGTGGCCTGTTCACTTTCGACTTTTAATTATTTTTATGCATTCGATTTTCTGCAGGAATTTCATTGACTGATTTCGTGAAATAAATGAATATGTGGTGCGGGTATTATTAGCAATTAATCGGTGAAGTTCGTATGGAAACCTGAAATATTCGGGCACCGACAAATTTTACCGCCGTCGGCGATGAGCCTCGGCGAGCCGACGGTGGACTGTGATGACGTTGTTCTGAGTCCTAAAATTTGAAATACAAAATATGGTTTAAAACACAAATACGAATAAAAATGCAAAATACAAATAGTAATAATAATTAAGCGAATCGGAGTTTGGGACTTGGTAATTGGATTGTGGATTGAATTATGTTGTGGCTATTGTTGTGATTTGACGTCGATTTGACTTCGACGGGTAGGCCGATAAATAGAGGAAACGCTGCCCGATTTTCGGGAAAATAAATTCCGAAAATACGGGAATGTAACCTGTAATTATCGGAAACGTCGAACGAGGATATGATTGAACTTTATGAAACCTATTTACGTAACATGATAAGATATTTCAAGAATAATCGATTACCTTATTTTTCAAAACGATAAATATACGTATTTTCCGAAATTAAAATACCGAACCGATTTTCGAAGATGTGGACCATAATAGCTATGTGTATTTCGATAATGCATATAAATATGAATTCGGATATGAAATCGTATGGGTCGAATAGGATAACGATTTGATGTTAAGCTTAAGCGGTCATCTGAATTAGGGTATTTCAACCCTGTAGGTTTTAGACGGAAGATCCGAGATGTGACATCGGACTAGGAACGATCTAGTGATTAGACGTCGAGATCAACGAAGTTCCAACTGAAAGATCTGAATGTTGGGATCGTATTGAGAATAGAATAGCAGGTGGACGACAAAGTCGAACCAAAGTCAAATAGTAATAACGGTTAAAGCTTATTGAGGCAAGTATCCCTATCATCACTTATTGTTCAAGTGATATTTATTTTGAAACTTATTATGCAAGTATTTGCTTTCCCTATTCTCAGTTCGGAAGATATAAATGTTTTACATATCGCTGGATTAAATAGTTCTGTTTATGCAAGTATTCGTGAGTTTCTTTTAAATACTGCAAGTATTCCTAACTTTTCTCCTTAAATACTGTAAATATTTATTCGCTCATATTCTAAGTTCAGAATAGTTAACTGTTTTATATTTCGCTGCAATTACTCTTATTATGCCAGTTCTTTTAATTCTTGTTCCTATAATTAAATTGCTCTTTTGAGCAAATACCCATTCGTTCGGGTTATTTGCGAACCCTAATTTGGGATGTTTTGAAATCAGAATGATTTGATATCAAAATACTCTACGGGCTGGACGATTATTATGAGGACCAGTGATGAGCTGGATCCTATGGGCCGGAGATGGACCGGACCCTTTAGGCCATAGTTGCCTGAGTACTCCTAATGTTGGTTGGGTCTATGCAGTTGGGTATAGATCCGCACTATATTCTAACTGATCAGCAGGTTATAGTGCATATGTTGGTTTCTAGTGTTCAGTCCAATTTATTGTTGTTCGCCATTAATGGCATTCCCTCTTGAAATAAAAGGTGATTATGGGTTAAAGTTATTCTTTCTTAGCCCTCAGTTTTGGGAAATTACAATGTTTCTAAATATATTCGAGGTTCAGATTGTTGCTGCAGCATTAGTTGCTCAGTGATAGTTAGGATCTCGAATGAATTGAGATCTTCTTAATTATTCAACCCGTCCTTATCAGGCTGGTTTAGCAGGCTAAGTCTATGGAAACTTAGTCGATAATGATGGATACTGAATAGTTAGGAATTTCTTGAACGTCGCTTTATGAATAGTTAGTGCATCCATTGCTCAATTATGAGATGATACCAGAAGCTATTTTGAAAACACGCGATCTCTAAAAGCTCTGACAAAAATGTCATTATGTCCTTTGTGATTTATAGCAATACAAATCAAATTGATTTTAAGCTGATAAAGTATATCCTTTAAATGATTTCGTGTTTCGCTCTTCAAAATATTTCAGAGAAATTAATGTTTAAGACTCAAATTATATACTTGCTGGGCATTTTTGGCTCACTCTTGCTTTGTAATTCTTATTTCTGCCAGAAACAGATAAGGATACAAATGAATAGCTTAGATAGACAGCAGAAGTTCGAGAAATCTCCGCTGCGAGAGGTTGAAGAAGTTAGAAGAATATGATTCGAGCATAAGTTCAGAGGTAATTACAATTGTATATTAGTTGTTGTAAGTTGTAGAAGATTAGATTCTTGTTTCATACCATAACCTGTAAACGATCCGGATTCAAGGGGTTATTTAATTATTTATTTCTTTCTTTATTCTATGTAAGGATTGTTTAGTAACACCAAATCTTGACCCCGGATTTGGGGATTGTTACAGTTGGTATCAGAGCTACAGGTTATTGGTCACTGAAATAAGAATAGATGAGAGTAAGATAGGAATGATAGGCCGTACAAGATAGGAAAGATCCTAGGCATATTCAGGATAAATTGAGTTGAGTACGAATTAGGGTTAGCAGATCCAATAAGGAGATGGTAAGATAGGATTGCTGAGAAAGTGTAAGGCGAATATCACAACATTATAGGTATATTGAGTTCTCAGATTCTATAGTAATGAGAAATCGACAGATCGACGGAGACTGGGTAGGTTACCCTACTTTCATGTGGTTTTAAGGAAAATGCGATTGAGTCTTGTGAGAACTTCGTGAGTTTCAGTACGATTTAACTTAGAATTAGGTAGTAAGACGAGCTCCACGCCGAAGGTAACCAGTTGATGGAAGCTGATGAAGAACCAACATTGCGCGTTTCGAAGGCACCACCGTTGCGAGAAGATTCTTATCACTTATTGGAAGCTGCGCATGGAACAATATTTACCTTACTAGGTATAGGTACAACTAGCAAGAAGATGCGCCCTTATCTACAGACAGAACATCGAATCGCATGAGTGGTTGTGAGCATAACGTCAAGGACGACGATAGGAATGTCAAAGATAGTACTAAACGTCAGTGTTGCGATAGAATTGCGAATACAATGATTTACGATGGCGAATGAAGTTTCGGCGACTAATCAGTGCGAGCAGAATCCAAGGAAAGGTGGAAGAGGTACCAAAGTGGAGAGACCCTTATATGGGCATTATTTTAGTTTGACATTTCATTGGTAAATCAGGAAAATAGCAGGTAACTTATATAGTGATAACGACCAAATATTTGATTTCCAAAACTTTAAAATGAGATTGCAGAAAAGATTTTCTTAATCAGGTTTCAGAAGAATTTTAGTATTAAATGAGTTTTACAATTTGGTTGTCGAATTACTATTTATGTTCTTGTTATTATAAACAGAAAATGACCTAAAAAGAAGAAAGGAAGTAGATTTAGTGTTATTAATCTGGAAGACCAAATAGACCCACTAGTGAGAAAAAAATTTAAACTTTTTGTGAAAGATGAACATAAATTTTGTTTAATACTAATGATTAAATTAACTTGTTAAAACATTATTTCTTCAATTCATGAAATTGTTAAAAGATGCGTAATTTGAGCGGACAACAGATGACTGAAGGAAATCAGAAGTAATAAATTATAAATTTCGTAGGAACGCGATTACGATCAAATCATTAAAGCATTTAATATGGAGGCATTTTCAGACGACATTTCGAAGATATAATGTGACCTAAATTATGAATCTCTCATCCGGTTGGTTTCTGAAGGCATACGTAGGTGAAGCATGGAAGGTGATCAACATTGAAATTCCTCTTCTTAACATGATAGCATATATTCTTCTTGATTCTTGGATACGTATAAAGTTTTTTTTTATGTGGATAAATCATATGTGTTGTATTCCTTCTGAATTGTTTCTCTCCTAAAATCACTAATTTCTGATGGAGACAAGCAGTGTTGTGATGTGACGCTTTGTCGAAATGATGAAGAGTCGGGTGGGACGCCACCTAATCATGTGTTGCATGCCATATAGTAGGAAAGACTGGCCATCTTGAGTACGAATATGGTTGTCTCATTCTTCACTCATTTTTCTTCTTTCAATTTTCTGATTTATCAGTTATCCCGATTATCTGTGGCATTGTTACTTCTTATTCAATTTTCAATCAAAATCATATTCACAAACTTTCCTCTTGCATTGAGTCTGTTCTCTGAAGATTACAAAAGAAATAGAATAATTCCGTGCGATAGGTAGAAGTACGTATCAAAAGAGAATACGACTGCAAATCGATAAATGGGGGGGACAATTGCGAGCAAAGAAGAATAGATACACCGACAACGCGGTCGTGGCAAGGACATCAAATCTGACAGTTGTTCGTGTTATGAGGATCTCATAAGTACAGTAGAGTACGTTAACGCGATGCACTTCAAATCAGAAAATTCCGACGAAAAATAAAATCGTAGTAAATCGTAATGAATAAATTAGTTGCAAAATAAGGAAGCAAAGTTGTGTGTGTGTCAGACGAAGTAAACGAGTATCGGGACGACGATCAAAGATCAAGGAAATTCTGAACGATGACTCAGACAGGCGGTTAATACACGAGGCATCCCTTCGTCATGAAAAGATATTAGTCATCAAATAAAAAAAAAAAAAAAAATCGAACTTCGAACGTGTTCTTCAAGAAGTTGTGAAGATCCCTAACTTAGACAATTGATTGTGAATGCAATGCTCATAACCGGGTCAGTAACGGAAGTTCGATGCGAAGCCATAAATAGAGATAAAGCAATGGTGACTCGATTGTGAAACTTTTCAAGAAATAACAATCTAACGATTGAGTTTCTACCAGATTGTGTTGGTAATAATGGAGACCATGCGCAGTTATTAAAAGATAAACCGATTAATAATGGTCAGAAATAAATTAACAGAATCATGAAATCAAACCTTAAATTCATTAAGGACAATTCGTAATATTTTATGCAATAGTGTTCCAGGAAGAACTTGGGTGTGTACCCATATCGAATGATGAATTAATAAAATATTTGAATATACACTTCTTTTGAACAGCGGTTGAATAGAAGTTGCTATAGAATAATGGAAAGCTTGCAAATTCAAGCATACAATGAACGACGGAGATTGATGAAGTCCGCATGTGAACTCAGGAAAAGAGATGAGAATCAATGAAGAGAAGTCAAACACGTGATTTGTGACACGTCAAGTAAGGCTAAGAGAATAGCTACCGAGGAAATTCGATAATTTTGTTAGTAAGAATTTAAATGGTATAAATAAAAGCCTTCATTCCAGTGTGAATTCCAGGAATGACCTATTCAATAATAAATAGAGTAATATTACTAAGAAAAAGAAATTCGTTATGTATGAAAAAGATAATGAATAATGAGAATAAAGAACTAATCAAGACAAGAAGTGGAATCAAAAGAATGATAAAGAAATTTTATAAAATAATCCAGAAAAGATGCAAGTTGGGAACGTCGGTTGTGCCAGAATTATTAGGAGAATGAGATGGAACGTTGATAGTTGAAAATAGGAGTTCGTTCCCAAGAATGCATGAAAGCAGGAGAAATGAATAAAGGGATAGGAAAAGTTAGAAATTGAGAGCAGGTTTGATCCGACTTCTGGAATATACTGATACTTATTTTGTTGTTAAATATCAAAGGTGGTATTAATATAGATGATTGGTGTTGACTTCAGTATGGAACGTTGTTAGCATCAAAGTTCGTATTTATATCTAATTTAATATGACAATAAAATTAGTATTAGTACCAGGAGTTCGGTGTTGAATAAAGTTATGGTTCATTCTATTCCAAATTAATATTCTATTTAAAGAGTAAAAGATTTCACTTGATGAATCTACTTGTTAATATTTAAAAGGAATTGAAAAATACTACAAAATGGTGAGTTAAATGCGATGGTCGAGATTGCCTTTTTAATTATTAGTTTTAATATATTCAAAACATTTCGAAGCATTAAACGCCATAAGTTTAGTATATCAGGCGGATACGGAGTGAAAGTATAAGAAACCAACTAAGGTTCTCGAATACGATTAAAAACAATTATAGGCCAGATTAACTAAACAGAAGGAGACGCGAGAAGTAAAGTTGAACAGTCAGGAAAATAGAAGGTGCATAATCGCAAATTGTTAAAATTAGAAAAAAAAAATTTAATTAGAAAAAAAAAAAAAATCAGATTGGTATAACTCAAGTTAATCCATCAAGACAATGAAATAGATAGAACGGTTACGAATGAGCTGACCCTTTTGTTATAGGCATAACGAGTTCATAAGATATTTAAATATATATGGCTGAGGAAGGTAATTTAGTTCCCTACGTATAAAAATGAAGGATGATTCAGGTTATGTAAGTAATTGACAGATTTAATGTCAGTGAAAGACCGCTAAATTGTGATTAAAATAATGAGACCGAGGAATTATAGGAAAGGTACTTGGGGAATATTATAGTAACGTCAGAAAGCCAATGCGCCCTGGTTCCCGTGCATCATTTACAAATGAAGAAGAAGATTACAGGAACGGTTACCTCCAGTGCGATAGGAAGTGATTACAAATTAGATTATTTGAACGAAGAAACATATGAGGACGAGATTCAACACCGAGTAACAATTGAAAATGCATGTAGGCACGAGTTACTAGAATTAGAAAGAGAAAAAAAATTAAGATGTGTTATGTTGTTCCTCCTAAGTAGTAAATAGACATGATAAGTAGAAGTGAGTTGGCTTCACCGTTACCCATACAGCGCATTCATAAGGCGTTTATCTGTAGATATTCGGAAGGAATAGGTTAGCTCCAGTATATATAGGAGATGAAGAGTTGAATTGAGTTATGCAAGCAATAAATAAAATATGATGTTAGCAAGAGGCTATAAAGGAAAGATTGGTATTATACGTTAAAGTTATGAAAAAAAAAATATATATATTTTTTTTTATGAGGTTGAGAGATTAACCTGAGAAAATGAAAGTTATATACTTGAAAAATAATAGTATTATTCCTTAGCGTGATTCTGAGGACAGAATCCTTTTAAGGGGGGAAGGATGTAACATTTGGGAAATATCGTATAATTATTTATATCAATATATGATTATTATGTGAATATTATATGAATTTTTGGTGAATTATCTGGTGTTTGATAATAATATTTGGATGTTTGTATGTAATAAAATGTGAGTATGTTAATTTTAATATGTCCAGAATAAAATATAGATAATTAAGGTATTTTTTTTCTGGTAATTTTTGGAATGTTAGATGATTTTATAATAATTTATGAAATTATTAATTATTTTCTGAATAATTACAAAATTATTTTATAAAGCCGGGAATCAGCCGACTTCAACCGTTTTTACGTTTTTATAACCCGAAACTCTTCCGGAAACTCCTTCCTAACCTAATCTGGTAATTCCGAACATTTTCCGTGTTTTGACTTTTTCGATCCGGGTTACGATTTGACCTGTAGGAGTACCGGTATGAAATTTTCGATACGCAAATCATTTCATATATCGATAAGAATTCATAATCTCAAAAGGCGAGACATTATCACTTTAATTTCGTATAAAGTATTTTATAGGAAACTCTGTTTTGATAAATGTCCAATTTTGATATTAAAATCGTATCGTCTTTTCAGTTACTTAGCGACTTAGTAACCTATTTTCAGATCCAAAAGGTAAATGTAGTTATCAAATTATTAAATAAATAAAATATGTGATGGTTCTGTCAGCTATGTGTTGCTGTATTATCAATTGTCTGTGAATTGTTGGACGCGAAGATTAATTTTATAATAAATTATCGAGCTGTATGCATTTAATTCATTTTAAAGCGATTTTATTGAATATTTATTCTTAAAAATGCTAAAATTGTCTCTAAAATTATTTTTATTGTTTTATAATTTTATTTATTATTTTTAGGGGTTTATAAAATTTAGAAATCAATATTTTATTAATTATTTAATTTTAAATGATTTCCTGATTTTATTTAATTATAAAATCAGTATTTAATTCCAGAATGCTTCAAAAATCTTGAGATACATATTTTATTAAGTTTAGAATATTTCGAGAATTTTAAAATTATTCCGGTAATTTTCTGGCTTTTATTCACTCCCGCATTTATTCGTTAATTCGTTAAAATGCGGATATGATTGGCAAGTTAAAAATGGTTTAAAAATCATGAAAATTTAGAATATTAGTTTAAAATTATATTGAGAATTTTAAATCTGTTCTGATAAATTTTTGGGCTGTTCCTACTCGTAAATTATTCGTTGAAATCAGTAAGTGCGGTACGAGTCAGGATAATTATAACAAGAAAGGAAAAAAAAAAAAGAATACAAAACCCCCAAATTCACTCCTGCAGCCCCTTTTTGTTCATCTCTCCCGACCTCTCTTTCTCTCTCTCGATTCTCTCTTATATCCTCTCTATATTCTTCCCCACAGTCTCTCCTTACATCTCTGTTTTCCTATTTCCGTTTTCCCCTTTTTCCCCTGTGTTTCTCCATTTCCTTCTTCCTTCTGCGGTGGTGTGGATTCCGGCGATTGTCCGGCTGCCTGTACTCCGCTTGTTGCTTGAGCTCTCTGTTCCTACTCGTGTTCCGTGTACAGTTGTGTTGGGTGCGTGTGTGTAAGTGTGTGTGCGAATTGTGTTAAGTGTGTGTGTTGTGCAGGTGTATGTATATATCTGTGTTATGTCGTGTGTATATGTTATGTGCGCTATGTGTATTTTCCGGGATGATTCCGGCCGGTTCTGTGTTTTTGGCTTGGCTGTGGTGGTGCCGCGTGTTCCCCACGCGCGTGTGGCCTGTTCACTTTCGACTTTTAATTATTTTTATGCATTCGATTTTCTGCAGGAATTTCATTGACTGATTTCGTGAAATAAATGAATATGTGGTGCGGGTATTATTAGCAATTAATCGGTGAAGTTCGTATGGAAACCTGAAATATTCGGGCACCGACAAATTTTACCGCCGTCGGCGATGAGCCTCGGCGAGCCGACGGTGGACTGTGATGACGTTGTTCTGAGTCCTAAAATTTGAAATACAAAATATGGTTTAAAACACAAATACGAATAAAAATGCAAAATACAAATAGTAATAATAATTAAGCGAATCGGAGTTTGGGACTTGGTAATTGGATTGTGGATTGAATTATGTTGTGGCTATTGTTGTGATTTGACGTCGATTTGACTTCGACGGGTAGGCCGATAAATAGAGGAAACGCTGCCCGATTTTCGGGAAAATAAATTCCGAAAATACGGGAATGTAACCTGTAATTATCGGAAACGTCGAACGAGGATATGATTGAACTTTATGAAACCTATTTACGTAACATGATAAGATATTTCAAGAATAATCGATTACCTTATTTTTCAAAACGATAAATATACGTATTTTCCGAAATTAAAATACCGAACCGATTTTCGAAGATGTGGACCATAATAGCTATGTGTATTTCGATAATGCATATAAATATGAATTCGGATATGAAATCGTATGGGTCGAATAGGATAACGATTTGATGTTAAGCTTAAGCGGTCATCTGAATTAGGGTATTTCAACCCTGTAGGTTTTAGACGGAAGATCCGAGATGTGACATCGGACTAGGAACGATCTAGTGATTAGACGTCGAGATCAACGAAGTTCCAACTGAAAGATCTGAATGTTGGGATCGTATTGAGAATAGAATAGCAGGTGGACGACAAAGTCGAACCAAAGTCAAATAGTAATAACGGTTAAAGCTTATTGAGGCAAGTATCCCTATCATCACTTATTGTTCAAGTGATATTTATTTTGAAACTTATTATGCAAGTATTTGCTTTCCCTATTCTCAGTTCGGAAGATATAAATGTTTTACATATCGCTGGATTAAATAGTTCTGTTTATGCAAGTATTCGTGAGTTTCTTTTAAATACTGCAAGTATTCCTAACTTTTCTCCTTAAATACTGCAAATATTTATTCGCTCATATTCTAAGTTCAGAATAGTTAACTGTTTTATATTTCGCTGCAATTACTCTTATTATGCCAGTTCTTTTAATTCTTGTTCCTATAATTAAATTGCTCTTTTGAGCAAATACCCATTCGTTCGGGTTATTTGCGAACCCTAATTTGGGATGTTTTGAAATCAGAATGATTTGATATCAAAATACTCTACGGGCTGGACGATTATTATGAGGACCAGTGATGAGATGGATCCTATGGGCCGGAGATGGACCGGACCCTTTAGGCCATAGTTGCCTGAGTACTCCTAATGTTGGTTGGGTCTATGCAGTTGGGTATAGATCCGCACTATATTCTGACTGATCAGCAGGTTATAGTGCATATGTTGGTTTCTAGTGTTCAGTCCAATTTATTGTTGTTCGCCATTAATGGCATTCCCTCTTGAAATAAAAGGTGATTATGGGTTAAAGTTATTCTTTCTTAGCCCTCAGTTTTGGGAAATTACAATGTTTCTAAATATATTCGAGGTTCAGATTGTTGCTGCAGCATTAGTTGCTCAGTGATAGTTAGGATCTCGAATGAATTGAGATCTTCTTAATTATTCAACCCGTCCTTATCAGGCTGGTTTAGCAGGCTAAGTCTATGGAAACTTAGTCGATAATGATGGATACTGAATAGTTAGGAATTTCTTGAACGTCGCTTTATGAATAGTTAGTGCATCCATTGCTCAATTATGAGATGATACCAGAAGCTATTTTGAAAACACGCGATCTCTAAAAGCTCTGACAAAAATGTCATTATGTCCTTTGTGATTTATAGCAATACAAATCAAATTGATTTTAAGCTGATAAAGTATATCCTTTAAATGATTTCGTGTTTCGCTCTTCAAAATATTTCAGAGAAATTAATGTTTAAGACTCAAATTATATACTTGCTGGGCATTTTTGGCTCACTCTTGCTTTGTAATTCTTATTTCTGCCAGAAACAGATAAGGATACAAATGAATAGCTTAGATAGACAGCAGAAGTTCGAGAAATCTCCGCTGCGAGAGGTTGAAGAAGTTAGAAGAATATGATTCGAGCATAAGTTCAGAGGTAATTACAATTGTATATTAGTTGTTGTAAGTTGTAGAAGATTAGATTCTTGTTTCATACCATAACCTGTAAACGATCCGGATTCAAGGGGTTATTTAATTATTTATTTCTTTCTTTATTCTATGTAAGGATTGTTTAGTAACACCAAATCTTGACCCCGGATTTGGGGATTGTTACAATTAATATTCAGACGATAGATAATTATTCGTATAATATCGTAATAATTATTCGTAATGAATAATTAAATACAGATAATTAATTAAAGCGTATACGTGTAATAATAACAGTAATGTTTCGATAATTATGCGAGAAACGGGAATAACTCGTAGAAATACAAGTAGTGGATCGTTGCGTTGAAATATGGTTCGAATAATGACTCAATTATTCAGTAATTATCGTACCAGTTAATGATATAGATTATTTATTTATAAATAATCGATCTAATCGAATAAATAACGAGAAGTTGTAGATATTTGTAATAAATTGTGATTAATCCTAATAATTTGGGATTAATTATTTTAAATTATTAAATAATTATTTATTAATTCGTTATTAGTTATTTATTTATGAAATATTAAAAAAAAATTGATTAATTATTTCGATAATTAATCACATAATTTTCAATAAATCATAACTTCTTCGTTTTAACTCCAAAAATTATAAAAAAATTATTTTTGACTTTGATTTTTTTTAAATAATTATTTAAAAATTATTTTAGGATTTAAAAGGTTATAATAATTATTTATATTGAATAATAAATTGAATTATCAGTGTTTAATTGATAGTAATTCAACCGTTAGTCCGATTCGAGTGAAACGAAAGCCATTTTACTCAGAAAAATGAATTCTTTTTATTAAAAATAATGTGAAGACCTAATTTCTTCTCGAAATTAGTTGACTTTATTGATTGCTTGATTATCAGTCGAAATACGCGCCGGAACGAGTCCGAAAAATTCCGGAAAAATGGGAAATGAAGCTGAAGGTGATCAACGGAACAATCAGCGACTCGATTTTGATTCTAAAAAAATTATTTTAACTATAAAAATGATTATGTGCTTATGTGCTTATGTGTATTATGTGGTTAATCGAGTCTTACTTGCTTATATGTAATATAAGAGTCAGTTATAAGCGCATGGGTAGATAATAGGAAGGAAATGAAGTCAATTCAAGATGCAAATTGAAGTACAAGATGACTTAATCAGTCTATTTTGGTAACAGAAGCTAAGCCAACAAGGCAGGTCAAGTAAGGGATAGACAAAAGTGATTTGATTGCAGTAAGTCGCGCAGAAGTCAAGTTTCTCCCCTATTCTAATTTCGGAATAGTAATATTCATTTCAAATTCTTATTATGCTTGTATTCCTTTACTTTCTTTGTTCATATTTCAGTTAGATTCTTGAATTATTCTTTTCATTTGAATTCATTATTCATATTCCAATTGTTACTCACAATTATTGATATATTCTGGTGATTAGAATATATCAAAGCATACCGATTTGTTCCGGTTGCTATTCCAGGGACTGGATAATACTACTTTTGGGATTAAGTCTACTTAATCCTAAGGACCGGGACATAACCGGATCCTTGAAACGGTCCGTAGTGCCTGGGTGCCCGAAGGGATCTATATAATGAGATATAGATCTGCACTGTATCCTGGCTGATCCGTAGGGTATAGCTGCGAATTTGAGTCCAGTTTAGTTCAATTGTATTCTCCAGTAAAGGCCTTCTTTCGATTCTTATGAGGTTATATCTTTGCAGATATACCTGGGTTACGGATTCAATTATAATGCTTTAACACTGTTTATATTTTGTGGACTTGTTGAGCAATTTTGGCTCACCCCTTTTTGTTGTTATTCACTTTATTGTTTTCAGTTAAGAAGGAATATGAAACCCATCAGGACACGAGTGGTAAAGAAGCGGGTCAAGCCTTGGGATCCTCTCATACCCAAGGTGTTGATCCCAATTCAGGAAGAAAGCTTTGAGTTGCCCGAGCAGGTGGAGTGTTGATAGATAGTATGTGCGTTTGAATAAAAGCTGAACTTAGTTTATAAATAAATTAGACAATGGTCTGTAATAAAGAGAGTTGTGAGATTTTAACTGTTGGGTTGTAATAAAAGTAGTTAGTTGTAACACCCCCAGATCCGGGGTCGGGGATCCGGGTTGTCACGGTCTTTCTTTCCACAATATCACTTCACTTAATTAATAATAAATAACCTCATGCTGTGACCCCATACTAACACACACCACAACCCGTTATAGTCTCAGAGATGAAATGGAAATAAGTACAAGTCTTTGAATCCACAATTTAAAATTATTACAACCCAAAATGATTACTTGATAATTTACAGTTAATTGCCATTATCTGCCACGAGTTATAATTATACATAATTTGATTCTCAAAAGTAGATGGTCTGAACTACAATGGATCTACCTCTGCAGCTATAGCAGCCACAACATCATCGGGAAGACGCGGGGCGCTTCCCACGCGCTTGCGCTGGGTCTGCTGGAGTCTGGCCATCTCTCCTAACTGTTGTTGTGTGATGAAGAAATAAAGCAAGAGTGAGCCTTACAGCTCGCAAGATAATACATAGTGATAACAATAATATAAGTATCTAAATGGATACTCACTAGAATCTTTATCGTGTGTAAGATAATTACTTACTAGATATAATGTAAAAACAAGGAATGAAGTTACCAATACTTCACCACACTTATATCATTTATAAAGCTACTTGAACTACCACCGTTCAAAGTATTATAAGTTTTAAAAAAAAACATCCCATAGATGAGACCACAAGTTAAGACTTGAATAGATTCAATCTTTGAAATATTATTGAATGAAAAAGTTATGAGATACTTTATTTAGTCCCGATATATATATATCCACATATATATATATCTCTAAAACATTTCCTGGAACCTCTGTTATGTAAAGTATGAACAGAGTTGCAATATCCAATGAATTTGGAAGGAAAAGAAAACCTTTGGCATAAACCAGATATCTTGCTGATCAGGCAAAGATACCCATAAGTAACCTTTTCTACTAGTAGATGGACGAATTCCCCACTGGTCATCACCCTGGCCGCATTAGGACCTATGCTGGACTGCCACTCAGCCACTTATGCATTTGATGGACTCCCACTGAGCCACTTACACTATCATGGACGCCCACTGAGCCCATGTTGCTTATGCCGACTCAATAGATGGACTTACTTCCCGAACGATGGGCAAGTAATCAAGATGTTTTCTCAAAACAGCAACCTCGTTGCGAATGTAAAATACACCACTGAGCCGGATCCCTCAAGTTTTGAACGAGTATTTAAATCCCCTTTAAAAGGAAGATCTTAAATATAAAAATGAGTTTTGGGATCCGCTCTATCTTTTAAAAATCATTTTGAAGACTCGAAAACACTTTATAGAGTGTTTGGAGTAAAGCTGATTTAATGAAGTAAATCAGTCCCCAGAATATTTAGAAAATGACTGAATATTATTAATTAAATAATATTCCCATAAAGAATAATCTTTATAAAAATAATTGAAGTAGAAGTATTGAAATTTATACTTGAAACGAGTATTAAATAACCAAAGATATACTTATATAAAAGTATTATCTTTATTTGAATAATCGAAAATAAGTTTGATTATTTACACCTTATTCTTTAATAAAATAAAGAATATATTTCAGCAAATAATCGGAGTCATAGATCCTCAAATGAATATTCAAAAATATTCATTAAATAATATAAACTGAGTCATAAGCCCTCGAATGAATATTCAAATAATATTCAATAAATATTATAAAAGAGTCATAAGTCCTCGAATGAATATTCAAAATAATATTCATTAAATAATATAAAAGAGTCATAAGTCCTCGAATGAATATTCAAAATAATATTCATTAAATAATATAAAAGAGTCATAAGTCCTCGAATGAATATTCAAAATAATATTCATTTAATATAAAGGAGTCATACGCCTTCGAATAATATTCGAAATAATATTCAATAATAAAATAAAGTTTAAAGTTATCGAATAAACCTTATTCGATTAATAGTTTGGAAAAACTATAACCATATATATATATAAATATATATATATATATATATATCCATATCCATATATACAAAATGTACTCGGGATCCTCGACTCCCGGTTTTAGAAAATATTTTCACCTTTGGGTCCCTATACTAAGGGTATATGCAAGTTACCGCTATCCTCTAGCATAGGTATTATCAACTGAACCAACAGATATATATTCCAAGAATATGAAACAGGCATGCATATATACCATATCACATGCTACAATATATCGCATCATTTGCTAATTATCCAACATGCATCTATCGCAAGATAATGCAAATACATATATTCATCACAACAACAGTATAACGGATAGAATACTTGCCTGAGCGACTTGGGGGTGAGAAAGGCTCGGGACGAGTCTGATAACCTATAAACAACAAGTAAGTTGGAATTAAACCAAAATCACTTGTAAACCTATACTTTAACTAACTTAGACTCTAACGCTTGTTTTGCGCTCACCGATTCGCTTAAGTCACTCGGGTACCCTCGGCTCCACCATTTTTAATAATTTAACCTTTACGAGTTTTAAAGCGATTCCTTCGCGAATGTCTTACCAACTGCCTAACACACTTACCATAAATGTTTCATACATTAATTAACCCTTTTTGGTCTTTAACCTATGTTTCAAAGTAAGGCGAGGGAAAAAGTTTCGTTCGCGAAACGCCGTTACTTGAAACGGTCGTTTCTCCTAAACCGTGCATCGGAATCGAACGAACTACATATCAAAACGAAGCTCGTAATATGAGCTATCTAATCATGGCAGTGGTCATAATATAGCAGGGGGTTCTCGGGTCCTAATGCTATGCACAAAAACAGTCCAAAGAAAATCGGACGTTACGACGGCTATGTTTACGCGATTTCCAAATTTTAAACCATACAAAACCAACCACAAACCAACCTCAAATCCAACATACAACCAACATCCATCCTTATCACATCATAACAACCCCAACCAATTCAATTTAATCATTCATACTTATGCTTAAACTTAACTTTAATCATACTTAAGTTCCTTTAAATCAAAACCACAACAATTACCATTCCATTTCACTACCATTCCAAATCCCAAACTCTAAATCATAACAACAAGCTACAATATCAACCCACTAATCAAAATCATCTTATAATATATAGGAATCTAGGGTTTGGAGATGGTATACCTTCCTTGAAGTGGTGGGTGGAGCTAGGAAGCCTTAAGAAGCTTGGAGAAGTCTTAAGAATGCTTGGATCTTCAAGAAAACCAAGAAAAGTTCAAGTTAAAAAACTTGAAAACACTATTCATTGTCTTCTTCTTTGATTAAATGAAGAAGATTGAGAAAGAATTAATGGCTTAAACTCATGATATAGTCCTAACTAAGCATGAAGATGATTAGGGAATTATCTTACCAATTTAGGAGGCTTGGATCTTGAGTTTTGAAATTCTATGCCTTTAAAAAAAGCTAAAAGCCGAGAGCAAATGAAGAACTCATGCCTTGGTTGCTTTTGATTTTTGATGAGAATGATTTTTACTTGGCTTGGTTGACTTGTTTTGTATTTGATTTAGTCAATTACTTTCTTGCCCTTGAAATTGTGTGGTTACAAAGCTACCACACCTCCTTCCTTCCCATGTCATGCTTATGTCATCCTCATGATGTCATCCTCCCTTCCTTGTCCTCTTTCTATTGGTTGGATGACATCCTTCCCACTAATCCCTTTGATTAACTTCCTAATCGTTTGCCTAATGACCGCTGATCTGTTATACGGTTCGCTTAACTTTCGTTCTCGTTTATCGTTTGAAGGATCATACCCGGGATCTTATTACTTAGGTTCCCTTAACCTTTCTCAATACATTATATTCCTTTTTATGATCCTCTATTATAATCCTTTAATTTAAATCCTTTTTATCCTGTTACCTTATACTCAATTCTCTCCGTATCTTGTGGATTTCCGGGAAAAACCAAAGTGTTCAGAATTGGATTCTGACGATCTTTACATACACTTATATACTTCATAGAGTACTAATAATATCCCAGAATATCCATAACAGAACCCCTACATAGTGTGGCGTGAAAAGTTTTCTCATTCAGCTAAAACACTATTCACAAGGGTTACAAAAAGTTGAAAAATTTTGGGGTTATTACAGTCTCCCCTCCTTAAAAGGATTCCGTCCCGGAATCAAACAGAAAACAAATGGGGGTACTTTTCTAGCATTGTGCTCTCTAGTTCCCAAGTTGATTCTTCCACATTATGATTCTGCCATAGTACTCTGACTAGCTTGATCACTTTGTTCCGAAGCACCTGTTCCTTCTTATCCATAATCCTTACTGGCTTCTCCACGTAAGTTAGATCTGGCTGCATATCCACCTGCTCGTACTCCACTATGTGTCTGGCATCCCGATGATACCTCCTTAGCATTGACACATGGAACACATTATGAACTTGTTGCAAATTAGGGGGTAGGGCTAGCTCGTAAGCTAACTTTCCAATCCGTCTTAATATCTCAAAAGGTCCAATGTATCTTGGGCTTAGTTTTCCTTTCTTTCCGAACCTCATTAATCCCTTCCAAGGGGATACTTTCAGCAGTACTAAGTCCCCTACTTCATATTCCTTGTCCTTTCGGGCTAGGTCTGCATATTTCTTTTGTCTGTCTTGGGCTGCTACAAGTCGCCCTCTGATAAGATCCACTATATCTTTGGTCCTTTGGACCTTTTCGGGTCCGAGCATCTTCCGCTCTCCTACTTCATCCCAGTATAAGGGAGATCGACACCTTCTTCCGTATAGGGCCTCATAAGGCGGCATTCCGATGCTAGCATGAAAGCTATTGTTATAAGAAAACTCGATCAACGGCAAGTGATCATCCCAACTTCCTTTAAGGTCTATTGCACAGACTCTCAACATATCCTCTAGTGTCTGGATGGTCCTTTCACTCTGTCCATCCGTTTGGGGATGGTACGCGGTACTCATATTTAACTTGGTCCCCGCACATTCCTGAAAGCTCCTCCAAAATCTGGAGTTGAACCTAGGGTCTCGGTCTGAGACAATGGACGCTGGGACTCCATGTCGTGTCACTATTTCCTTAAGGTAAATGTCCACCAGTCTATCAACTGTGTATCTCTCATTGATAGGAATGAAATGAGCTGACTTTGTCAGTCGGTCTATAATTACCCAAATGGCGTCGTGATTGGCTTTCGTCCTTGGCAAGCCTACAACAAAATCCATCGCTATCTGTTCCCATTTCCATTCGGGAATCTCCAGGGGTCGCAAAAGTCCACTGGGTCTCTGGTGCTCTGCCTTTACTCTTTGGCAAGTCAAACACTTATTTACCCATTCTGCTACGTCCCTCTTCATGTTGGGCCACCAATAATATTCCTTCAAATCCCTATACATCTTGGTACTTCCTGGGTGAATGGAATACCTTGAACTATGGCTTTCATCCAAAATCTCATCTTTAAGTTCTTGAACATTCGGAACCCAAATTCGGTAGGAGTACCTCATTATCCCCTTATCATCTTTTTCAGTATGGATCTCCTCTCCAGTCATTGACTCTCTGCCTTCATTCAATATTTTCTCCTGGCACAATCTGATTTTTTCCAATAACTCTGGCTGCATTGAGATCTCAAAAAGCTTTTCAGTTCCGGTTCCGGTTACCTTTACTTCTATTTCCATTCTCTCAAAATCCCTTATCAACTCTTCTGAAGTCGTTATCATTCTGAGTCTTTCCTTTCTACTAAGGGCATCAGCCACCACATTGGCTTTCCCTGGATGATAGAGAATCTCACAATCATAGTCCTTGATTAGTTCTAACCATCTCCTCTGGCGCATGTTGAGCTCTTTCTGCGTAAATATGTACTTGAGGCTCTTATGGTTTGTGAAAATCTCGCACTTCTCTCCATACAAGTAGTGCCTCCAAATTTTTAAAGCAAATACTATTGCCGCGAGCTCAAGGTCATGAGTAGGATATCTAACCTCGTATTCCTTCAATTGTCTCGACGCATACGCAATAACTCTACCGTGCTGCATAAGCACACATCCTAATCCTTTGTGCGACGCGTCACTATATATCACAAAATCTCCTTTTCCGTCCGGCAATGCCAATACCGGAGCCGTTATCAACCTTTTCTTTAATTCCTGAAAACTGTTCTCGCATTTCTCCGTCCATTCAAACTTCTCTGTCTTACGAGTAAGTCGTGTCAAAGGGGCTGCGATCTTCGCATAGTCCTGTACAAATCTACGATAGTAGCCGGCCAATCCTATGAAACTCCTTACCTCTGTGGGTGTGGTTGGCCTTTCCCAATTTGAGACCGCCTCTATCTTGGAGGGGTCGACCAATACTCCTTCTTTATTGATCACATGTCCTAAAAACTGTACTTCATTCCGCCAGAATTCATACTTCGAGAATTTGGCATATAACTGCTCCTCTCTGAGTATTCCTAGAGCTATCCTCAAATGCTCTGCATGTTCTGCCTCAGTCCTTGAGTAGATCAAAATATCATCGATAAAAACTGTCACACACTTGTCCAAGTACTTCTTAAATACTCTATTCATTAAATCCATGAAAGCCGCTGGGGCGTTGGTTAATCCAAAGGACATTACCAAGAACTCATAATGCCCATACCTGGTACGGAACGCTGTCTTGGAAATATCTTCGGGTTTAATCTTTAGTTGGTGATATCCAGTTCTCAGGTTAATCTTAGAAAAATAAACAGCATCCTTTAGCTGGTCGAACAGATCGTCTATTCTAGGCAATGGGTACCTGTTCTTTATGGTTAGCTTGTTCAACTCTCGATAGTCTATGCACAACCTCATGCTCCCATCTTTCTTCTTAACAAATAAAACTGGTGCTCCCCACGGAGACACACTGGGTCTTATCATACCCTTATCCAAGAGTTCCTGTAATTGGATAGCTAATTCCTTCATTTCTAACGGGGCTAACCGGTAAGGTGCTTTTGAAACTGGCGCCGTCCCTGGGGCCAACTCAATAGCGAATTCAATCACTCTATCGGGTGGTAATCCCGGAAGGTCTTGTGGGAATACATCTTCAAATTCGTTGACTACTGGAATATCTTGTAAGTTGGGCACCTCCTTCTGCGTGTCCACCACATAGGCTAGGTAAGCCTCACTTCCTTTTCGTAGCATCCTTTTGGCCTGGGCCATAGTCAAAAATTTCTGCGTCTGCCTCTTTCCTCTAAATATAACTTCTTTCTTCCCGGGGATATTTAACTTAACTTTCTTCCCTTTACAGTCTATCTGAGCATCGTTGCTAGATAGCCAGTCCATTCCCAAAATCACATCAAACTCCCCTAATTTAAAAGGAATCAGATCAACACTGAAAGATTGCTCCCCTATGCCTATCTCACAGGCGGGGTGAATCTGGTTAACAGGAATAATTTCATGATTGGCTATTTCTACTTGTAAGGGTTCTATCAAGGGTTCAGCCTTAAGTCTTAAATTACGCGCAAGGTCCTTTGATATAAAAGATTTAGTTGCTCCCGAATCAAATAAAACATTTGTACTGACTGAATTTAGAGAAAGGGTACCTGCTATCACATCTGAATCTTTCATAGCATCCTGGACTGTCATGTTGAAAGTCCTCGCAGTAGGTGGCTTATTAGAAGCAGCCCTGCTTGCTCCCGAAGCTGCTGGTTTGTTCATTGGGCATTCCTTCTTCCAATGACCCGGGCGTCCACACCGATGACAATTGGTGGTTGGAACGACGGCAGGGATTGATGATGGGCACTTAGTTGAATAGTGGCCTTCCCGACCGCACTTAAAACAGGTTACTGGCCTTCCTTAACACTCCCCAGTGTGATTCCTTCCACATATGTTACAGGCTGGCAATGGGGGTCGAGACTGGTTGGAATAGGACATTCTTGACTTCTGGCCGCCCTGGCTCACACTCACACTCATTGGCCGCTTAAACCTAGTGTTCCTTCCTGGTAGGGACACTGCTCCTTGATTAAATCTGTTAGATATATTTGATAATGTCATGGCTAATATGTTTTATGTTTAGATTTCAGATCTTATTTGAACAGAACAAATCAGTACTTAACTGATCAGTACTTATACTGGAAGTCAGAACTTAAGGGATATCAGTACTTATGTTATCAGAAGATAGATATCAGAACTTAAGTGCTGAAGGACGATCAGATAAGGACAATAGCTGATTAAAGTTAAGAAGATCAAGATAAACATAAGAAGAGATATGCATGAAGAAGGAATTCCGTGAGGAATGGAATGCTTGGAATAGAAGATATCTGATTGATATATTTTAGGAAGCAGAATTATATTCCATATCAATTAGCGAATATCTTGTAACTGTGTAGTATATAAACACAGACATAGGGTTTACACTAAAAGTGTTATCATTATCGAGAATATTATTTAATATAACTCTAGCAGCTCTCGTGATATTTTGTTCATCACTGAGAGATAACAGTTCCAGATTGTAACAGAGTTTATTGTTTAAATAAAGTTTGTTTTCTATTACATAAGTTCTTGAAGTTTGATTTGATTGTAATAAACACTGTATTCACCCCCTCTACAGTGAAAGTGTGACCTAACAAGTGGTATCAGAGCTATCTGTTAACACACATACAGTTAAAGATCTAAACACAATCATGTCTGACACAGAAACTCCAACTAAGCCTACCAAAACTGAGGAATCATCAAAGACATCAACTCAGAGTCGATATGAGACTATCAGAGTTCCCATATTGAGACCATCTGAATATCCCATATGGAAGGTAAGGATGACCATGTTTCTGGAAGCAACAGATCCAGAATACCTTGATAGAATCAAGGAAGGGCCTCACAAACCTACCAAGCTCGCTGTTGTAGTTGCAGGTGAAGCAGCAATGACCGTACCAAAGGAAAAGAATGATTACACTGCTGAAGATATAGCATCTATTGCTAAGGATGCCAAGGTACGTCACTTATTGCATAGTGCCATTGATAATGTAATGTCAAACAGGGTAATCAACTGCAAGACTGCTAAGGAGATATGGGATGCACTGGAGACAAGGTGTCAAGGAACTGAAACAGTTAAGAAGAACAGGAAGACAATACTCACTCAAGAGTATGAACACTTTGACTCTAGGACTAATGAGTCATTGACTGATGTATATGATAGATTTGTCAAACTCTTGAATGACTTGTCATTAGTAAATAAGGAGTATGATCTTGAAGATACAAACCTCAAATTCCTGTTAGCTCTTCCTGAATGTTGGGATTTGAAGGCAACAACAATAAGAGACAACTACAATCTTGATGAAACAACTCTTGATGAAATCTATGGAATGCTCAAGACTCATGAACTTGAGATGGAACAAAGAAGCAAGAGGAAAGGAGGAAAGTCAAGGACAGTTGCTCTCAAGGTTGAAGATGAATCCCCCAAACCACCTTCCTCAAAGAAAGATAAGGGTAAAGCTCTTATCATAAAATCTGATACTGAGTCATCAAGTTCTGAGAGTGATGATGACTCAGATTCTGAAAGCTTGCCTGAAACTGATGCTGATGAGGAGATGATGAAGCTGTGTGCTCTTATGGTGAAAGGAATCACAAAGATTGCATACAGGAAGTTCAGGAAGGGAAAGAAGTTTTCCAGGAAAGGCATAAGTTCTGATAAGAAGAATTTCAGAAGATCTGAAGGAAGAGGAGGAAAGTCTGACAGAGGAGATTACGCTAATGTTAAATGTTATAATTGTGGTGAGAAAGGCCACATATCTCCTGATTGCAAGAAGACCAAGAATGACAAAGGCAAAGCTCTTGTCACAAAGCAGAAAAGCTGGACAGACACCTCAGACTCTGAAAGTGAGGAGAACTATGCATTGATGGCAAATGCTGATAAATCAAGTTCTGAGAGCAGTTCTGAAGCTGCTGAAACAAAGGTACCTCAGACTACTTATGCTTTTCATACTGATGATATTAATGAGTTGAGAAGATATCTTAAAACCATGTTTGTTAGTTATAGAGATCAAACTTTAACATGTGAAAGATTAACTTCTGAAAATCTTGCTTTTAGGAAAAGAAATGATTTCTTAGAAAAAGAGTTAGTCATGCTTCATCAAACTCAGCAGGATAGAGATGATGCTTTTTATGTTAGGGATGAAGTGCTAAAAATGAATGAATCTCTAAAAACTGAGTTAGAAAAGGAGAGAGAGATTATCAGAACTTGGACTAACTCTGGCAAAACAACTCAAAATTTGCTAAGCAGTGAAAACTGGAAAGAGGGCTTAGGCTATGGAGAAAATAAAAAAGGAACTGTAGAAATTAAGCCTGTTGATAAGCAAAAGCCGAAGTTAAAACCTGTTAAGTTTGTAACTGAAAAATCCGAAAATGAGAAATCAGAAGTTAAAAAGAAATTAGCTTCTGACAAACTAAAACAGGAAAAGACAGCTGAAGTTAACATAGGCTTAATGACAAAGAAGCAGCTTAAGCATAAGCTGAAAGATGTTAAGAATGCAAACAAGGTAAAATCACCTAAGAAAAACAGGAATGGAAAGGAAGGTGTGAATAAAAGCAATAACTATAAATCTGTTCCTGATGCTCCTAGGAAAGCATGTCATAACTGTGGAAGTTCTAACCATCTGGCTTCTTTTTGCAGGAAGAATAAGAATATTAACTCCTTATCTACAAAGTCAGGAGTTAAGAGTCAGTCTGTTAGATACAAACCACAAAATCCTTGTTTTCATTGTGGTAGTTTATGGCATTCCATTTATACTTGTAAGGAATATCATAGTTTGTACTATGATTATTATCAAATAAAACCTTCTTTAAAGAAAGTTTATGTTGTTCCTTCTAGTATAAGTTCTGATAAGAAAACTGTTAACATAAAATCTGATGTTAAATCCGCTGCAAATGTTAACAAACCTAAAAAGGCCAAAGGATCCAAGCAAGTCTGGGTCCTTAAAACTAATAATTAGTGGTCTTTTTGATTGCAGGGCAACAGGAAAAATATTTTAGTTCTGGACAGTGGATGTTCAGGACATATGACTGGAAATAAGGCCCTGCTATCAGACTTTGTGGAGAAAGCTGGCCCAAGTGTTTCTTATGGAGATGGCAACATTGGAAAAACTTTGGGATATGGCAATATCAATCTTGGGAATGTCATTATTAAAGATGTAGCTCTGGTCTCAGGACTTAAACACAACTTACTGAGTATAAGTCAAATCTGTGACAGAGGTTATCATGTTGATTTCTTTGCAGAACATTGTGAAATAGTTAGTAAATCTAAAGGAAAAATTGTTCTGAAGGGATTCAGGCGTGGTAACATTTATGAAGCTAAGCTTTCAACAAGTTCTGATGGTTCTGCAATCTGTTTAGTGAGTAGAGCCTCAACTGAAGAAAGCTGGAATTGGCACAAGAAACTCTCTCATTTAAACTTCAACAAGATAAATGAACTGATCAAGAAAGATCTTGTGAGAGGACTGCCAAAATCAGTGTTTGTTCCTGATGGTCTTTGTGACTCATGTCAGAAGGCTAAACAAAGAAAATCTTCGTTCAAGAGCAAGACTGAATCATCAATTCTTGAGCCTTATTATCTGCTTCATGTTGATCTATTTGGTCCAGTGAATGTCATGTCTATTGCAAAGAAGAAATATGCGTTGGTCATAGTAGATGAGTTCACCAGATACACATGGGTGTATTTCTTGCACACAAAAAGTGAAACTGCATCTATCCTGATTGATCATGTCAAACATCTGGATAAATTGATCAAAGATTCTGTGAAAATTTTGAGGAGTGATAATGGCACTGAATTCAAGAATTTGATAATGGAAGAGTTCTGCAAAAATCATGGAATAAAGCAGGAATTTTCTGCTCCTGGAACTCCACAGCAAAATGGAGTTGTTGAAAGGAAGAATAGAACTCTAATTGAAGCTGCACGAACAATGCTTGAAGAAGCAAAGCTTCCAACCTATTTCTGGGCTGAAGCTGTGCAGACTGCTTGTTTTACTCAAAATGCAACACTCATTAACAAGCATGGAAAAACACCATATGAGATGGTGAAGAACAAGAAGCCAAATCTCAAATACTTTCATGTATTTGGATGTAAGTGTTTTGTTCTCAAGACTCATCCTGAACAGCTATCCAAGTTTGATCTAAAAGCTGATGAGGGAATCTTTGTAAGATATCCACTTTCTACAAAAGCCTTCAGAGTCTATAATTTGAGAACAAAAGTGGTCATGGAATCTATCAATGTCTCTTTTGATGACAAGAAGATCACTGGACTTGAAGATTGCATTGATCATGATAAGCTGAGATTTGAAAATGAAGATTCATATTCTGATATCTCAAGTCCTGACAGTCTAAGTCCTGATACTGTAAATTCTGATGGATTAAACTCTGATGTTATTGAAACTGTGGTGACTACGTCAAAGGAAGATGCACCAATGCAGGGGGAGCATACTCAAGATATTATCACATCTCAAGAAGCATCAGAACATACATCTGGCTCTTCAAATTCTGATTCGTCAAGTTCTGATAAGCCAAGTACTGACAGTGCTGAAAATCTAAATACTGAAGGATCCAACTCAGAGAGCATAGTTTCAGGGGGAGCATCAGAAAATGAAACCGAAGACAGCATAAATCATGGGGGAGCATCCAGTTCTAGAGAAAATCTTCCATCTGCAAGGAAGTGGACAAAATCACATACACCTGATTTAATAATTGGAAATCCTGAGGCAGGTGTCAGAACTAGAACAGGTACTTCTAATGAATGTCTTTACAATTCTTTTCTCTCTCAGTCTGAGCCAAAGAAAGTGGAAGAAGCTCTTCAAGATGCTGATTGGGTGCAAGCAATGCAGGAAGAGTTGAATGAATTTGAAAGAAACAAAGTCTGGACCTTAGTGCCAAGACCCAAGAATAGATCGGTTGTTGGTACAAAGTGGGTATTCAGAAACAAAACTGACAGTGATGGCATAATTGTAAGGAACAAGGCAAGGCTGGTTGCAAAAGGATATTCTCAACAGGAGGGAATTGACTATGATGAAACATTTGCTCCAGTTGCTAGGTTAGAAGCCATAAGGATATTCATGGCTTATGCTGCTCACAAAAAGTTTACTGTCTTTCAAATGGATGTGAAAAGTGCTTTTCTCAATGGAGAATTGGAAGAGGAAGTATATGTTGAACAACCTCCAGGCTTTGTAGATTCCAAACATCCAGATTATGTCTACAGGCTTGATAAAGCACTTTATGGACTTAAGCAAGCTCCTAGAGCATGGTATGAGACTTTAGCTCAGTTTCTTCTGGAAAGTGGATTCAACAGAGGAACTATTGACAAAACATTGTTCTATCTCAACCATGGCAAGGACTTACTTCTGATCCAGATTTATGTTGATGATATTATTTTTGGGTCTCCAAATGAGAAACTTTGCAAAAAGTTTGCCAACCTAATGCAGTCAAGATATCAGATGAGTATGATGGGAGAACTTAGTTATTTTCTGGGCCTTCAAGTCAAGCAGAGTGAAGAAGGAACTTTTATTTGTCAATCTAAGTACACCAGAAACTTGCTGAAGAAATTTGGAATGCAAGACTGTTCAAGTGCATCCACTCCCATGGCCACTGCAACAAAACTGGATAAGGATACTGGTAATTCAGTAGATATTACTGATTACAGAGGTATGATTGGCTCACTTCTCTATCTAACTGCTAGTAGACCAGATATCATGTTTGCTACCTGTCTTTGTGCAAGATTTCAAGCAGATCCAAGAGAACCTCACTTAACAGCTGTAAAAAGAATCTTTAAGTATCTTAAAGGAACAGCTGATCTAGGATTATGGTATCCTAGAGAATCAGATTTTAAATTAATAGGTTACTCAGATGCAGATTTTGCAGGTTGCAAAATTGACAGGAAAAGCACAAGTGGTAGCTGCCAATTTCTTGGAGGCAGGTTGGTTTCTTGGTATAGCAAGAAACAAAAGTCAATTTCCACATCAACTGCAGAAGCAGAGTATATTGCTGCAGGAAGCTGCTGTGCACAGATTCTCTGGATGAAGAATCAGTTACTAGATTATGGGTTAACGTATTTCAAAATCCCTATTTACTGTGATAATCAAAGTGCTATTGCTATGACAGGTAATCCAGTTCAACACTCTATGACAAAGTACATCAGCATCAGGTACCATTTCATCAGGGAACATGTGGATGAAGGTACAGTGGAATTGCATTTTGTTCCCACAGATCAACAAGTAGCAGATATCTTCACAAAACCACTGTGTGAAGCTACCTTTTCAAAATTGGTAAATGAACTTGGAATGATTTCAGGTTCTTTCTCTAAATCTGCTTAAACTTGTTCTATGTTATCAGACTTTATGATCAGTATTTACAGAATTAATCTCTTTGTATATTCTGTGCATTAATTGATAAATGTCTTTAAGTACTGACTGTTGTCTGATATATGTTTCTAAACTCTGATAAGTGATATGTCTGTTTCAGTAACTATTCTATCCTATGAGGATAACTGTGCTAGATACTGACCTACTAGTCTTCAATAAACAAATGATCCCATGAAAGAAGTAATTATTTCTGTGGAAATCTTATGACACAAGCAAATTCTGATAACTGAGCTTAGTTAAGTTTACTTTGTATATCTTATTACTAAGTCCCAAATTAGAATAATGCTACTCATCTGTTTAAGTTCTGATTCTAGTAAAACTGCTGAATGTACTAAGTGCTGATAAACCTCACTTATCAAAAGAAAAAGAAAAGAATCAAAGAATAATATCAGGTACTCCTTTGAGATCTAGAGTAAAAATGTGAAAGGGACGACCCAAGTGCATTGCTGGTATTAAGTAAATATGCATTAGAAAAGCAAAATATTTTTCTTGGTGACTGTTCACACTCTATGATTACTGGAGAAATACTCTGATAATAGCATAAATTCTAATAAACAGTCGTGACTCACTTACACTGAGAAGCCTCTGTAAAATAGAATTTCAAAAGATGCATAAAATTAGCACAAAAACAGTTGAGGTGGACTCATGCATGAACTCATTTATCAGTAGGTTTCAGGATAATGACAATTCTTTAGCAAAATTTTAATTATGACTTATTTCTAAGATGTACTGAAGTAGATCAGACTTTACTCTTTGTCTGTTATTTAGCTTAATGCACACACACATCACTCCATATGAATGATGAAATTTCTGTGGTGGTCTATGTTATTTTAGATAAACAGTCATTGTGTCACTTCTGCACAAATTCTGAGGACAAGTTCTAGTTACACGTTCTGATGATTAAGTTCTGACGTTCATAACTAAGAACTTGTATGAGTATTTACTAAGATAGATATTCCTTGTTCGAGTTAAGACATTATGTTCTGATGACTGTTAAGTTCTGGTATAGGTCTAAGTTCTGATTTTTCAGTCTAACCCTTTACTTGACTTATTTATGAGTAAAATTTGGTAACAGTCTCAGATTAATTTCGAAATGTTGAAGTGGAAGATTAATAGTCTATGGTTAAAACATAATGGCACTCGTCCTTGAACAGTTCACTCTTGTTAAATGTGCCCATTCCTTTTCCAATGACTGTTATTCTTTTTCAAGGTTTAGGGAGACGAGGTAGAATTAATTCTACCTGTCTGCATTCAATATCTTTGTGTCTCTTGGCATTCTCTTGCCTATATATGCAACCACTTCACATCAGTCTTTCCATCACATTCTTCTCACACACTTATCCTCCTTCTTCTGTGAAAAACACAATGGTTCGATACAACATGTTTTTGAACACACAAACCTTCACAATGGAGCTCAGTTGTGCCGAGTGGCAGCAGGAGTGGCATATAACAGCCATTCCTGAGGAGATCTGGGACTCTGTCCCACAGGAGGTGCTGGCTCACCTTCTATTCTTCGAGATGGATTATCATCGCCATCTGGAGCGCCTGGAGGAGGAAAGGCGGGAAGCTATCCGTCAGCAAGAGCGAATCATTCGACTCGCTATCTTGTTTGTCGAAGATAGGAAGAGGAGGATGACTTAATCTCGTCTTCTTCCTGTTCTTCTTCATCCTCAGCTTTGTCAGGCTTCTTAGCTAGGACTAAAGCTGTTGACGTTAGGATTAGAAGCTTAGGGAAAATCTTGTATTGATGTAATTTCTATTTCATATATGTATTGACTTGATATATTAATGAAAACTGTTTTTACTTCAAGATTTTGTCTCTGAGTTATTTTATCTGTGTTGTTAAATCCTGCTTGATATTCTGATGACCATTTAAATTTTGTCTTTATTTAAGTTCTGATTCTTTGTCATCACTTATTCATCGAAATTATCTAGGTCATTTTTAACATGATTCATTTTCAGAATATTAATGTTGCAGTGAAAAATAATTCAATCAGTGCTAACGGTTTTAATTTTGAATTAAAACTGTGTCTCTTGATAACTGAAATGGTTTTTCCTTGAAACAAGGCAACTGGGTAAGTAATCATTCCTGTTTTCTCGAGCCCAGTAACTATCCGTTATTACTGCATGTCTGACAGGTGTCCAACGGTAACATTTTTTTTCAGAGTATAAGAACAACAGAGAGAAGATTTCCTTAATCTTTTATTTTCTTTATACTTTATCTCTCTTCTTACTTTTACTCTCTTTCTCATTCTTTCTCACGTTGGTTTTTCATACAGACATTATCTCAAACACCTAACAGGCATACTTGAATTTCAATATTTTTTCACATGGCACCAAAGGATTTAATCATTGATGGAGCAAAGTTTGTTCCAAACAACTATGCTGCAATTCTTGATCATGCTGAAGCTCCATCTGAATTGCATTTTGTGCAAGATCTTCTTGCACATAGTGAGGTTGGGTACGCCTTAACTCAGCCTGAATTATTTTCCAGTCAACAAGTTCTGCGGTTCTGGAGGACTGGAGTTTCTGATGATGGTGGTAAACGAGGAACTCCCAGTATTATCTTCCAAGTGGGTGATTCTTCCTATGACTGATGAAGCTGAGAAGGCAACTTCTCAGAAGGATTCTGCAATTGGGGGTTCTAGGCTTCTCAAGAGGCTTCGACGTATGACGGTTCCTGCAACTCCCAAGGAATCCAAATCAACAAGAAAGTACAAGAAACAGAGGGCACAGAGGCCAGTTTCAGATGATGAGGAGGAAGCAGCTAAGGAAGGGGATCAGGAATCTCTAATCTCACAAGACAAGGAATTTGCTCCAGTCACTTCTTCTCCATCAACTCCATCTCAGGAACCTGTATCTGACAAGGCTAATTCACCTTCTATATCTCTTGTTGATCCAGGCACAAGTGCTGAAATTGATATTCAGAACTTGGTTGTGCCTGAAATACTTTTCTTAGAAGCTCCAACAGCAAATAATCCTTCCATAACACCTGTTACTGATGCTGTTCAAACTCCTGAGTTATCACTAACACCTTCTCTGCATCAAGATGATGATCAGATTTTAGGTGAGCATCAGGATATGGCTGTTGATCAGAACTTAGTATCAGATCAGCAATTAGAGGATGTTGAAGCCTCCATTGCTACTCATACAGTTGTCTTATCAGAAGATACTGATTCTTTAAGTTCTGATGCTGCAAATGTTGGAGATACTGGTGAAGCTGCTACAACTGTAGATGCTGATGCAGCAGGTCCTTCAGGACATACTCCTCCAATGACTCTTCCTAAGTCTGAACTGCTAAAGGAGTTTGTTATCAGGGATACACCAGTACCTTGGAGTGAAACTCCTGCAGGTCAGGAGTGGACTAAGGAATGGAACTCAGTTTCATGTGTTCCAAATGCTTTACATCTTGCTGAGCACTTGACTAAAGCTAATGAAATGTTACATTCTGATGATTTTAAAATTCAGCTTAGAGTCACTGCATTGAGTACTAAACATCTACAAGGTCTTCATTCCAACACTCATGCAGAGCTACACAAGATTCAGGAGAACTTTATTAAACAGGAACAAGTTTGGAAACTTGATAAGAAAAAGTTCTTCCAACCTACCATTGACAGGGTTGCTTATATTGAGAAAACTCAAGAGAAGCAACAAGCTCAGATTGATCAAATTCTGACAAATCAAGCTTCTCATCAATCGCAACTTACTGAAATCCAGACCTCAGTGGAACTACTTATCTCTCTTTTATTACCTGCTGATGCCAAAAAGGGGGAGAAGGTAATTAAGTCCAAATGCAAAACCAACAAGTCACTGCAAGGAAAGGATGATGGAAAAGATGACCAAGGAAACTCTGGAATGGGTAGTGGTCATAGTCAAGGTAGAAGGTTTACATCAAGACAAGCTAGTCACAGAACAAGTTCTGATACTGGGAAAAGAATAAGTTCTGCTGCTGGTAAAAGGATAAGTTCTGATGAACTTCTAGATCTTGATGAGGAAATGTCAAGACAGTTATTTCTTCAAGAAAATCCAGGGATGGACTTGGAAAGTTTAAAGGAAGAAGAAGCCAGACTTAAATCAGAGAAAGTCACATCTAAATCTGAAGCTTCTGGTAAAAAGTTACTTCCAAAACCTAAAGGCATTGTGATCAAAGAAAGGATACATACTGAAGAAACTTTGGCTAGATCACAACCACAGATAGATCCAAGATCCAAAGGTAAAGAAAAGGTTGGTGAACCTATCAAGCCTTATGTACCTCCTGAGGAAGAAGAAATTACTGATGGAAAAGATAATCTTGCTCTGACTTCAAGAAAAGTTCTTAAAACAACCTCTGACATGGCTCAAGTTGTTCAGAGTCAAGAAATTGTAAGTTCTGATATTCAGAAGAAGCAAGTAACCTCTGACAGTGCTCAAGTTAACTTGATATCAGAAAATAAATCTAAAACACTCCTACCAGGATTCACTAAAGCAAAACAGACTCAATCTTTGAAGACTACTTCAAGTGGTTTTGAAGCAAGAGTAGTTACTGGAAAGGAAGCTAGAGATAAAACTGGATTGGGAAGTGCTGATGAAAGAAGAGTACACAACACTACCGATGATCCAACTTCCTTGAGTGAACCAGGTATTGGAGCAACTCCTGAGAGATTGAATCAGCTAGAATCTGTACAGATGGTTTACCATACCTACTTGAAAGAATACATCATGTTGTATTTCATGACAGATGGTAGGGTTTATCATATAAGACAAAATGCCATTCCGTTGAAGTATTTTGAAGAATTGGAGCATGTATTGTTCTTACTTCAAGTGGATGACAGAATAACAGAGACTGCTGCAAACTACTTAAAGGAACAGATTCAGAGACAGAAAAGACTTTATTCTGTTAAGTCTGACAGCAGATATGTTCCAAAGTACAGAAATCACAATGGTGATATTGTTGATATGAAGCCTAATACTGCACAGATCAGAACATATCTTGGTATTAAGGGGCTTGAATTCAATCTAGAGTCTAATAAAGCTTATGTCATAAGACTAGATCGGGAGTTGAGAAAAGCAAAGATTAATGATCTCAGAGCTGCAATATTTCAAACTGGTGAAGATACTGCAGAGCTTAAAGATGTCAAACGGAGAATGATTGATGAACTCAGATATGCTGAGAAATGTTTGTTGAAGAATTATCTCAGAACAACTCCTGACATCAGAGAGATCAGAAAATGATGAAGCCAAGTCGAAGATCTACAACTGCTTAAATTCTGATATTTATACAGATTGAAGTTGTTATCAGAAGTTGAATTGGTAAAAACTTTAAGGACTGTAAGTTGTAGTTATCTTGTCTATTTCTCATGCATTTGTACTTAATGTTTTTGACATCATCAAATATCTGTTAAACTCGTATATTTTGTTAATTTACAAGTTGGGGGAGATTGTTAGATATATTTGATAATGTCATGGCTAATATGTTTTATGTTTAGATTTCAGATCTTATTTGAACAGAACAAATCAGTACTTAACTGATCAGTACTTATACTGGAAGTCAGAACTTAAGGGATATCAGTACTTATGTTATCAGGAGATAGATATCAGAACTTAAGTGCTGAAGGACGATCAGATAAGGACAGTAGCTGATTAAAGTTAAGAAGATCAAGATAAACATAAGAAGAGATATGCATGAAGAAGGAATTCCGTGAGGAATGGAATACTTGGAATAGAAGATATCTGATTGATATATTTTAGGAAGCAGAATTATATTCCATATCAATTAGCGAATATCTTGTAACTGTGTAGTATATAAACACAGACATAGGGTTTACACTAAAAGTGTTATCATTATCGAGAATATTATTTAATATAACTCTAGCAGCTCTCGTGATATTTTGTTCATCACTGAGAGATAACAGTTCCAGATTGTAACAGAGTTTATTGTTTAAATAAAGTTTGTTTTCTATTACATAAGTTCTTGAAGTTTGATTTGATTGTAATAAACACTGTATTCACCCCCTCTACAGTGAAAGTGTGACCTAACAAAATCTAGTTGGGAAGCTCCTTCCTGCGGAACCTCCACCCATGCTCATACTTTTCCTCTTTATTCCTTTCTCCTCTCTTTCCTTCTGCATCTGTTCACTTCCAACTTCTATAATCGTTGCCTTTTGCACCAGAGTGGCATAGTCCGTAAGCTCAAGGATTGCCACCCTATTCTGAATCCACGGTTTCAGTCCCTGCTGAAACCTCCTAGCTTTCTTTTCCTCGGTGCTCACAAACTCCGGCATAAACCTTGATAACTCAGTAAATTTCGCCTCGTACTCTGCTACAGACAAGTTATTCTGCTTTAGCTCCAAGAACTTGAGCTCCATCTGGCTTTCCATAAACCTCGGGAAATACTTTCCCAGAAACAACTGACTAAATCTCTCCCAGGTTATAATATCATCTGTCTCCATGTTTTTCTTGGCCTCCCACCAGTAGTTAGCTTCTCCTTTCAGAAGGTAGGTAGCAAATACAGTCTTCTGTGCCTCCTCGGTACTCAAAATCTCAAAAGATTTCTCCATTTCCTTTAACCATGCCCTTGCCTCAACTGGGTCGGCTGATCCGTGGAACTCAGGGGGCTTAAGGGACTTAAAAGCCCTGAAAGAGTTTGCCACAACATTGTTACTTCCTTGAGGGGGTGGGTTGGGTTGACGTTCCAAATTCTGCCTTAGGAGTTGCATGAACTGGCTCATGGGATCCATGCCTGGGTTTGGTACTGGTTGCTCAACCTCGGTTTCTCCTTCTTCAGCCTCTATCTCAAATCCCTCAACATCATATGTTTCCTCTTCCTTTTCATACAGGGAGTCATCCTGTTCCACATAATCCTCATCTTCCTCTTCATTGTGTTCTTGGTTTCTATTGTCCTGATTATGGCTTCCCTGGTCCTCAGATCCAGGGTTCGCCCTAGTTCCAATCTTTCTTGGCGGCATGATTCTGATAATAATAAAAACAATTATTGGGAAAATTCAACGTTAGGTCACAATCATATATATCATTGTGCCTTGCACGGCTCTTATAATGGGGAGAACGTATATCGCAATCCTATTATTTTAAGAAAGTTCTAATACGAAGTGCAGTAATAATAATGATAAAAACAGTGATCCCGTCACTATGGAACTGAACCGAAAGGAAACAAATATATACATAATGCGAGAATACATAGTTTGATCTGGTCAAAAGTACAACAGTGCTACAGTCATCTGTCCCAAAAGTGATACACAAGAGTCTATCTGTCTAGTCAGAAAAAGGGATGCTATATACAAGTCAACTATCCCGGAAAATTGGCTCTTACTAAGGCCTCGGCTAACTAGACAACTAGACTATTCCATCATCAATCCTGAATCACACACCGGAGCGGGTCAGCTCCCAAACCCTTTCCATCGCACGACGGAAGATATAGTCGGCCTGCCGCCTGGAGATCCTACCATGCCTGTCCCCCTGGAGAGATCTGAGTCTCGCTCGGGACGTGAGCTCTATCCCCGTAAGCTCCCTCCTCAAGGATCGGGGTATAGAAGCCCTGGTCTCATAAGCTCGGGTACGCCTACCCGCCCTCTCTGCATCCAACTCCCTCCTGGCCTCATCTAGTCGGCCCTCGGCAACAGCCACTCGGGTCCTCAATACATCCTGAACATATCCATGAGCTAACGAAGACTGCCTGTGGGCAGGGTCAAGAGGTGGTGAATCCGGAGCCGCTGAGGGTGCCTCCTCGGTCTGCCTAGGCTCGGAAGTATGGGTCTCTGAGCTGTCATCATCAGGAATCCAAGATAGTGGTGGAGGGGTAGGGGCTCTGACCACCGGAAGTATGGTTAAAGGGATACCAGCATACACTACCATAGATCCAACACGCTCCTCAGCTACTGGGACCTCATTCGGGTCCTCCTCATCTGGAATAGCAATAACCTCTGTCTCTGACTCCTCTGAGGGGTCCTCCTCATCTGAAACAGCAATGACCTCCGTCTCAGGCTCCTCTGGGGGGTCCACCTCATCCTCCTCCATCTCAGGCTCCTCCTGATCCTCAACATCTAGCAATGCCTCATCATGCTCACGCTCGAACATCTCAGGGTCCTCTATCTCAGGCGCCTACACATTAAACGAGCTAAGTTACTATCATGATACTTATAAGGGTTCCCATAAGGGTTTTAACTGTCAGCACTACTTTAAGTAGTCCGACCATGAACTTGGCAAGAGTTCTTATTATCTTTGTGAGTTTGTTATTATATCGTCGCATCATCTCTGAGGTTTATAACGCTTAGCTCTGATACCATTTCTATAACACCCCCAGATCCGGGGTCGGGGATCCGGGTTGTCACGGTCTTTCTTTCCACAATATCACTTCACTTAATTAATAATAAATAACCTAATGCTGTGACCCCATACTAACACACACCACAACCCGTTATAGTCTCAGAGATGAAATGGAAATAAGTACAAGTCTTTGAATCCACAATTTAAAATTATTACAACCCAAAATGATTACTTGATAATTTACAGTTAATTGCCATTATCTGCCACAAGTTATAATTATACATAATTTGATTCTCAAAAGTAGATGGTCTGAACTACAATGGATCTACCTCTGCAGCTATAGCAGCCACAACATCATCGGGAAGACGCGGGGCGCTTCCCACGCGCTTGCGCTGGGTCTGCTGGAGTCTGGCCATCTCTCCTAACTGTTGTTGTGTGATGAAGAAATAAAGCAAGAGTGAGCCTTACAGCTCGCAAGATAATACATAGTGATAACAATAATATAAGTATCTAAATGGATACTCACTAGAATCTTTATCGTGTGTAAGATAATTACTTACTAGATATAATGTAAAAACAAGGAATGAAGTTACCAATACTTCACCACACTTATATCATTTATAAAGCTACTTGAACTACCACCGTTCAAAGTATTATAAGTTTTCAAAAAAAACATCCCATAGATGAGACCACAAGTTAAGACTTGAATAGATTCAATCTTTGAAATATTATTGAATGAAAAAGTTATGAGATACTTTATTTAGTCCCGATATATATATATCCACATATATATATCTCTAAAACATTTCCTGGAACCTCTGTTATGTAAAGTATGAACAGAGTTGCAATATCCAATGAATTTGGAAGGAAAAGAAAACCTTTGGCATAAACCAGATATCTTGCTGATCAGGCAAAGATACCCATAAGTAACCTTTTCTACTAGTAGATGGACGAATTCCCCACTGGTGATCACCCTGGCCGCATTAGGACCTATGCTGGACTGCCACTCAGCCACTTATGCATTTGATGGACTCCCACTGAGCCACTTACACTATCATGGACGCCCACTGAGCCCATGTTGCTTATGCCGACTCAATAGATGGACTTACTTCCCGAACGATGGGCAAGTAATCAAGATGTTTTCTCAAAACAGCAACCTCGTTGCGAATGTAAAATACACCACTGAGCCGGATCCCTCAAGTTTTGAACGAGTATTTAAATCCCCTTTAAAAGGAAGATCTTAAATATAAAAATGAGTTTTGGGATCCGCTCTATCTTTTAAAAATCATTTTGAAGACTCGAAAACACTTTATAGAGTGTTTGGAGTAAAGCTGATTTAATGAAGTAAATCAGTCCCCAGAATATTTAGAAAATGACTGAATATTATTAATTAAATAATATTCCCATAAAGAATAATCTTTATAAAAATAATTGAAGTAGAAGTATTGAAATTTATACTTGAAACGAGTATTAAATAACCAAAGATATACTTATATAAACGTATTATCTTTATTTGAATAATCGAAAATAAGTTTGATTATTTATACCTTATTCTTTAATAAAATAAAGAATATATTTCAGCAAATAATCGGAGTCATAGATCCTCAAATGAATATTCAAAAATATTCATTAAATAATATAAACTGAGTCATAAGCCCTCGAATGAATATTCAAATAATATTCAATAAATAATATAAAAGAGTCATAAGTCCTCGAATGAATATTCAAAATAATATTCATTAAATAATATAAAAGAGTCATAAGTCCTCGAATGAATATTCAAAATAATATTCATTAAATAATATAAAAGAGTCATAAGTCCTCGAATGAATATTCAAAATAATATTCATTTAATATAAAGGAGTCATACGCCTTCGAATAATATTCGAAATAATATTCAATAATAAAATAAAGTTTAAAGTTATCGAATAAACCTTATTCGATTAATAGTTTGGAAAAACTATAACCATATTTATATATAAATATATATATATATATATCCATATCCATATATACAAAATGTACTCGGGATCCTCGACTCCCGGTTTTAGAAAATATTTTCACCTTTGGGTCCCTATACTAAGGGTATATGCAAGTTACCGCTATCCTCTAGCATAGGTATTATCAACTGAACCAACAGATATATATTCCAAGAATATGAAACAGGCATGCATATATACCATATCACATGCTACAATATATCGCATCATTTGCTAATTATCCAACATGCATCTATCACAAGATAATGCAAATACATATATTCATCACAACAACAGTATAACGGATAGAATACTTGCCTGAGCGACTTGGGGGTGAGAAAGGCTCGGGACGAGTCTGATAACCTATAAACAACAAGTAAGTTGGAATTAAACCAAAATCACTTGTAAACCTATACTTTAACTAACTTAGACTCTAACGCTTGTTTTGCGCTCACCGATTCGCTTAAGTCACTCGGGTACCCTCGGCTCCACCATTTTTAATAATTTAACCTTTACGAGTTTTAAAGCGATTCCTTCGCGAATGTCTTACCAACTGCCTAACACACTTACCATAAATGTTTCATACATTAATTAACCCTTTTTGGTCTTTAACCTATGTTTCAAAGTAAGGCGAGGGAAAAAGTTTCGTTCGCGAAACGCCGTTACTTGAAACGGTCGTTTCTCCTAAACCGTGCATCAGAATCGAATGAACTACATATCAAAACGAAGCTCGTAACATGAGCTATCTAATCATGGCAGTGGTCATAATCTAGCAGGGGGTTCTTGGGTCCTAATGCTATGCACAAAAACAGTCCAAAGAAAATCGGACGTTACGACGACTATGTTTACGCGAGTTTCCAAATTTTAAACCATACAAAACCAACCACAAACCAACCTCAAATCCAACATACAACCAACATCCATCCTTATCACATCATAACAACCCCAACCAATTCAATTTAATCATTCATACTTATGCTTAAACTTAACTTTAATCATACTTAAGTTCCTTTAAATCAAAACCACAACAATTACCATTCCATTTCACTACCATTCCAAATCCCAAACTCTAAATCATAACAACAAGCTACAATATCAACCCACTAATCAAAATCATCTTATAATATATAGGAATCTAGGGTTTGGAGATGGTATACCTTCCTTGAAGTGGTGGGTGGAGCTAGGAAGCCTTAAGAAGCTTGGAGAAGTCTTAAGAATGCTTGGATCTTCAAGAAAACCAAGAAAAGTTCAAGTTAAAAAACTTGAAAACACTATTCATTGTCTTCTTCTTTGATTAAATGAAGAAGATTGAGAAAGAATTAATGGCTTAAACTCATGATATAGTCCTAACTAAGCATGAAGATGATTAGGGAATTATCTTACCAATTTAGGAGGCTTGGATCTTGAGTTTTGAAATTCTATGCCTTTAAAAAAAGCTAAAAGCCGAGAGCAAATGAAGAACTCATGCCTTGGTTGCTTTTGATTTTTGATGAGAATGATTTTTACTTGGCTTGGTTGACTTGTTTTGTATTTGATTTAGTCAATTACTTTCTTGCCCTTGAAATTGTGTGGTTACAAAGCTACCACACCTCCTTCCTTCCAATGTCATGCTTATGTCATCCTCATGATGTCATCCTCCCTTCCTTGTCCTCTTTCTATTGGTTGGATGACATCCTTCCCACTAATCCCTTTGATTAACTTCCTAATCGTTTGCCTAATGACCGCTGATCTGTTATACGGTTCACTTAACTTTCGTTCTCGTTTATCGTTTGAAGGATCATACCCGGGATCTTATTACTTAGGTTCCCTTAACCTTTCTCAATACATTATATTCCTTTTTATGATCCTCTATTATAATCCTTTAATTTAAATCCTTTTTATCCTGTTACCTTATACTCAATTCTCTCCGTATCTTGTGGATTTCCGGGAAAAACCAAAGTGTTCGGAATTGGATTCTGACGATCTTTACATACACTTATATACTTCATAGAGTACTAATAATATCCCAGAATATCCATAACAGAACCCCTACATAGTGTGGCGTGAAAAGTTTTCTCATTCATCTAAAACACTATTCACAAGGGTTACAAAAAGTTGAAAAATTTTGGGGTTATTACATTAGTGGTTCTTGTTTTCATACTTCAACCTAGAAGGTCCTGGTTAGTGTTAAAGGGGTTTAATTTCATTTCTTTGTTATTTATTAATAAGCTTGTACAGGTTTGGTGATTAGCTCTTAACCCCCAGACTTATACCCCGGGTCTGGAGGGCGTTACACATATTCTATAACTTGATTCGAACTAGGGATATAGGGCTTCAACATAGATACGTGGAACACATTATGAATGTGCTGCCACTGCGGTGGTAACGCTATCTCATAAGCAACCTTTCCTACTTTCTTCAAAACCTCAAAGGGTCCTATAAATCTAGGGCTAAGTTTACCTTTCTGACCAAAACGCACTAACCCTTTCCAAGGTGATACCTTTAATAATACTAGATCCCCTATCTCGAAATCCATATCCATTCTATGCAAATCTGCATACTTTCTCTGTCTATCTTGGGCTGCTTCTAACCTTTTCCAAATCAACACTATTGCATCTTTAGTTTGCTGAACCAACTCGGGACCTAACACTTTCTTCTCTCCTACTTCATCCCAATATAACGGTGATCTACACTTACGTCCATACAAAGCTTCGTAAGGCGGCATCCCGATACTGGCATGGCAACTGTTATTATACGAGAACTCAATCAAAGGTAAATGTTCATCCCAATTACCCTTAAAATCTAAAACACAAACCCTCAACATATCCTCTATGGTCTAAATCGTTCTTTTACTTTGGCCATCCGTCTGAGGATGATAAGCGGTGCTCATATTCAACTTTGTTCCTAGGCACTCTTGGAATTTAGTCCAGAACCTGGAATTAAATCTCGGATCTAGATCTGACACTATAGACAGAGGCACTCCATGTTTTGTAACTATCTCATCCAAGTATAATTTAACTAGCTTTTCTAATGAATACCTTTCATTGATCGGAAGAAAATGCGCTGATTTAGTCAATCTGTCAATGATTACCCAAATAGCGTCATGATTTTCTTTTGTCCTTGGCAATCCCACTATAAAATCCATAGCAATCTCTTCCCACTTCCATTGGGGAATCTCCAAAAGTTGTAACAATTCACTCGGTCGTTGATGCTCCGCTTTCACCGTTTGACACACATGACACTTACTTACCCAATTGGCAATATCCTTCTGTTAGATATATTTGATAATGTCATATGTAATATGATTTGTGTTTAGTTTTCAGATCTTACCTAACATGACAAATCAGTACTTAACTAGAAATCAGCACTTATACTGAAGACAGAACTTAAGATATCAGAACTTAAGTTATCAGAACTTAAGTGATCAGAAGATATTTATCAGGAGATAATATCAGGACTTAAGATGACTTTCAGATAAGGCAGGCGGCTGATTGAAAGGAAAGAAGATCGAGACTAAGACAGAAATAAATATGCATGAAGAAGGAATTCTATGAAGAATAGAATACTTGGAAGAAAAGATAGCTGGTTGATATATTTTAGGAAGAAGAATTATATTCCATATCAATTAGAATTTATCTTATAACTGTGTATTATATAAACACATGCATAGAGTTTATACTATAAGTGTTACGATTATCGAAGTTATTATTCTTTGTAACTCTAGCAGGTCTCGTGATAATTTGTTCATCACTGAGAGATGACAGTTCCATATTGTAACAGAGTTTATTGTGTTGAATAAAATCTAATTTCTATTACTTGAGTTCTCATATTCGATTTGATTGTGCTAAACACTGTATTCAACCCCTTCTACAGTGTGTGTGACCTAACAAGTGGTAACAGAGCAATTTGTTAACACACAAACAGTTTAAGATCCAAAAACAATCATGTCTGAAGAAGAAAGTCCAACCAAGCCCACCAAAACTGAAGAACCTCCAAAAACCATAACCCATAGTCGATATGAGACTATAAGAGTTCCCATGTTGAAACCTTCTGAGTATTCTATATGGAAAGTGAAGATGGCTATGTTTCTGGAAGCTATAGATCCAAAATATCTCGACAGGATTTATGAAGGACCACATATGCCAACCAAACTCTATGTGGAAGTTGCAGGTCAGAAATCAAAGTCTATACCAAAGGAGAAAAGTGATTACACTGCTAAAGATATCTCATCGATTGCAAATGATGCAAAGGTAAGACACTTGCTGCATAGTGCCATTGATAATGTCATGTCAAATAGGGTAATTTAATGCAGGACTGCAAAAGAGATATGGGATGCTTTGGAAACAAGGTGTCAGGGAACTGATGCAATCAAGAAGAACAGGAAGACGATACTCACTCAAGAGTATGAGCACTTTGACTCAAAGCCTGATGAGTCATTAACTGATTTATATGACAGATTTGTCAAACTCTTTAATGATTTGTCACTAGTTGACAGAGTATAATATTGAAGATTCAAATCTGAAGTTCCTGTTAGCTCTTCCTGAATGATGGGATTTGAAGGCCACGATAATAAGAGACAACTATGCTCTTGACGAAATAACTCTTGATGAAATTTATGGGATGCTCAAGACTCATGAACTTGAGATGGAACAAAGAAGCAAGAGAAATGGAAGAAAGTCAAGGACAGTTGCTTTTGTGGCTGAGGAGGAAAGTCCCAAAGAAGCTGCCTCAAGGAAAGGCAAGGGAAAGGCTCTCATCACAAAGTCTGATACTGAGTCATCAAGTTCTGATAGTGATGATGACTCAGAAACTGAAAGTATACCGGAGATAGACCCTGATGAGGAGATGATGAAGCTGTGTGCTCTTATGGTGAAAGGAATCACAAAGATTGCATACATGAAATTCAGAAGAGGAAAGAAGTTTTCCAGGAAATGTGCAAGTTCTGAAAAGAAAGGTTTCAGAAAATCTGAAGGCAAAGGAGGAAAGTCTGACAGAGGAGATTACTCAAATGTTAAATGCTACAACTGTGGTGAGAAAGGCCACATATCTCCAGATTGTAGAAAAGGGAAAAGTGACAAAGGCAAGGCTCTTGTCACAAAGAAGAAAAGCTGGTCAGATGCTTCAGATTCTGGGGATGAGGAAAACTATACCTTGATGGCAAATGCTGATAGCAGTTCTGATACTGCTGACTTAAAGGTACCTCAAACTACTTATGCCTTTCATACTGATGATATTACTAAGTTGAGAAGATATCTTAAAACCATGTTCATTAGTTATAAAGATCAAACTTTAACATGTGAAAGATTAACTTCTAAAAATCTTGCTTATAAAAAGAGGAATGATTATTTAGAAAAAGAGTTAGTCATGTTCCATCAAACTCAGAAAGATAGAGATGATGCCTTTTATGTTAGGGATGAAGTGTTAAAAATGAATGAATCTCTAAAAACTGAGTTAAAAAAGGAAAGAGAGATTATTAGGACTTGGACTAACTCTGGTAAAGCAACTCAGGATATTCTTAGTAGTGGAAACTGGAAAGAGGGCTTAGGTTATGGAGATGATAAGAGTAGTAAGGGAACTGTAAAAACTGAGCCTATAGTTGTTGAACAAAAACCAAAGGTAAATCCTGTTAAGTTTGTAACTGCAAAGTCTGATATTGAGAAATCAGAAGGTAAGGAGAAAGTAACTTCTGACAAACCTAAACAGGATAAGCCAACTGAAGTTAACATAGGCTTAATGACAAAGAAGCAGCTTAAGCATAAGCAGAAAGATTTTAAGAATGTAAACAAGGTAAAGCCACCTAGGAAAAATAGGAATGGAAAGAAAGGTGTGAACAAAAGTAACAATTATAAGCCTGTTCCTAATGCTCCTAGAAAAACATGTCATAATTATGGAAACTCTAACCATCTGGCTTCTTTTTGCAGGAAGAATAAGAATATAAACTCCTTACCTTCAAAATCAGGAGTTAAGAGTCAGTTTGTTAGATATAAGCCACAAATTCCTTGTTTTCATTGTGGTAGTTTATGGCATTCCATTTATACTTGTAAGGAATATCATAGTTTGTACTATGATTATTATCAAATAAAACCTTCTGTAGAGAAAGTTAGCATTATTCCTTCTAGTATAAGTTCTGATGCAAAGTCTGATATTGCAAATTCTGATAAGAAATTTGTTAACATAAACTCTGATGCTAAATCCGCTGCAAATGTTAACAAACTTAAAAAGGCCAAAGGATCCAAGCAAGTCTGGGTCCTTAAAACTAATCATTAGTGGTCTTTGTGATTGCAGGGAAACAGGAATAACATCCTAGTTCTGGACAGTGGATGTTCAGGACATATGACTGGAAATAAAGCCCTGCTATCAGACTTTATGGAGAAAGCTAGCCCAGGTGTTTCTTATAGAGATGGAAACATTGGAAAAACTCTGGGATATGGCAATATCAATCTTGGGAATGTCATCATTGAAAAAGTAGCTCTGGTCTCAGGACTTAAACACAATCTGCTGAGTGTGAGTCAAATCTGTGACAGAGGTTATCATGTGGATTTCTTTGAAGAACACTGTGAAGTTGTAAGCAAATCTATATGCAAAGTTGTTCTGAAAGGATACAGGCATGATAACATTTATGAAGCCAAGCTTTCAACAAGTATTGATGGTTCTGCAATCTATCTGATGAGTAGAGCATCAATTGAAGAAAGCTGGGATTGGCACAAGAAACTCTCTCATTTAAATTTTAACAATATAAATGAACTAGTCGAGAAAGATCTTGTGAGAGGACTGCCAAAATCAGTATTTGCTCCTGATGGCCTTTGTGATTCATGTCAGAAGGCAAAACAAAGAAAATCTTCATTCAAGAGCAAAACTGAATCATCAATTCTTGAGCCTTATCACCTACTACATGTTGATCTATTTGGTCCAGTTAATGTCATATCTATTACAAAGAAGAAATATGCTATGGTCATAGTGGATGAGTTCACCAGATACACATGGGTGTAACTCTTGCACACAAAAAGTGAAACTGCATCTATCTTGATTGATCATCTCAAGCAACTGGATAAATTGGTCAAAGATTCTATGAAGATCATAAGAAGTGATAATGACACTGAGTTCAAGAATTTGATCATGGAAGAGTTCTGCAAAGACCATGGAATAAAGCACGAATTTTCTGCTCCCGGAACTCCACAGCAAAATGGAGTTGTTGAAAGAAAGAATATAACTCTTATTGAAGCTGCACAAACTATGCTTGATGAAGCAAAGTTGCCAACCTAGTTTTGGGCTGAAGCTGTGCAGAGTGCTTGTTTTACTCAGAATGCAACACTTATCAACAAGCATGGAAAAACACCATATGAGATGGTGAAGAAAAAGAAGCCAAATCTGAAGTATTTTCATGTATTTGGATGCAAGTGTTTTGTTCTTAAGACTCATCCCAAACAGCTATCCAAATTTGATCTAAAAGCTGATGAAGGAATTTTTGTTGGATATCCACTTTCTACAAAAGCCTTCAGAGTCTACAATTTAAGAACAAGGGTTGTCATGGAATCTATCAATGTCTCTTTTGATGATAAGAAGATTACTTGACTTGAAGATTTCAATGATCATGATCAGCTGAGATTCAAAAATGAAGTTTTTAATTCTGATTCTGTAAATCCTGACAATCTAAATCCTGATACTGCAAACTCTGATGGATTAAACTCTGATGTCATTAGAACTGTGGTGACTACGCCTAAGGAAAATGCACATGTGAAGGGGGAGCATACTGAAGATCCAACCACATCTCAAGAATCATCAGAACCTATAACACGCTCTTCAAGTTCTGATGGGCCTAGTTCTGATAATTCTGAAAACTCATGTTCTGATATTTCTGGAAACTCAAATAATGAAGGATCCAACTCAGAGAGCATAATTTCAGGGGGAGCATCAGAAAATGTTGATGAAGACAGCATGGATCATGGGGGAGCATCCAGTTCTAGAGAAAACCTTCCATCTGTAAGGAAGTGGACTAAAGCACATACACCTGACTTAATTATTGGGAATCCTGATGCAGGTGTCAGAACTAGAACAACTACATCAAATGAATGTCTTTATCATTCTTTTCTTTCTTAGACTGAACCAAAGAAAGTGGAAGAAGCTCTTCAAGATGCTGATTGGGTGAAAGCAATGCAAGAAGAGTTGAATGAATTTGAAAGAAATAAAGTCTGGACCCTAGTGTCAAGACCAAAGAACAGGTCTGTTGTTGGTACAAAGTGGGTGTTCAGAAACAAAACTGACAGTGATGGCATAATTATAAGGAACAAAGCAAGGTTGGTTGCAAAAGGATACTCTCAACAGGAGGAAATTGATTCTGATGAAACATTTGCACCAGTTGCTAGATTAGAAGCCATAAGAATATTTTTGGCTTATGCTGCTCACAAGAAGTTTAAAGTCTTTCAAATGGATGTGAAAAGTGCTTTTCTCAATGGAGAATTGGAAGAGGAAGTATATGTTGAACAACCTCCAGGCTTTGTAGATCCCAAATTTCCCAATCTGTCTACAGGCTTGATAAAGCACTTTATGGCCTTAAGCAAGCTCCAAGAGCATGGTATGAGACTTTAGTTCAGTTTCTTCTGGAAAGTGGATTTAACAGAGGGACTATTGACAAAACATTGTTCTACCTCAACCATGGAAAGGACTTACTTTTGGTGCAAATATATGTTGATGATATCATTTTTGGTTCTACAAATGACAGGCTTTGTAAGAAGTTTGCCAAGCTGATGCAGTCAAGATATCAAATGTGTATGATGGGAGAACTTAACTATTTTCTGGGCCTTCAAGTCAAGCAGAATCAAGAAGGAACCTTTATTTTCCAATCTAAGTACACCAGAATTTTTTTAAAGAAATTTGGAATGCAAGATTGTTCAAGTGCATCCACTCATATGGCCACTGCAACAAAATTGGATAAAGATACTGGTAAATCAGTATATATTACTGATTACAGAGGTATGATTGGCTCACTACTCTATCTAACTGCAAGTAGACCTGATATCATGTATGCTACCTGTCTCTGTGTAAGATTTCAAGCAGATCCAAGAGAACCTCACTTAACAGTTATGAAAAAGAAAATTCAAGTAACTTAAGGGTACAACTGATCTGGGATTGTGGTATCCTAGAGAATCAGACTTTATGCTAATAGGTTACTCAGATGCAGATTTTGCAGGATACAAAATTGACAGGAAAAGCACAAGTGGAAGTTGCCAATTTCTTGGAGGCAGATTGGTTTCTTGGTTTAGCAAGAAACAGAAGTCAACTTCCACATCAACTGTAGAAGCAGAATACATTGCTGCAGGAAGCTGTTGTGCACATATTCTTTGGATGAAGAATCAGTTACTGGATTATGGGTTAGAATTTTCTATAATCTCTATTTACTGTGATAATCAAAGTGCTATTGCTATGACAGGTAATCCAGTTTAACATTCAATGATAAAGCACATTAGCATAAGGTACCATTTAATAAGGGAACATGTGGATGAAGGTATAGTGGAATTGCATTTTGTTCCAACAGATCAACAACTAGCAGATATCTTCACAAAACCACTGTGTGAAGCTACTTTTACAAGATTGGTAAATGAACTTGGAATGGTTTCAGGTTCTTTCTCTAAATCTGCTTAGTTTATGTTCTGATACATCAGACTTTATGATCAGTGTTTACAGTTATTACATCTTTGTGTATTATGTGCTTATTTAGAAATCTTCTAAGTGCTGATTTTTGTATGATGTGAATTTCTAAACTTTGATAGTGATATGAATGTTTCTGTGACTATTCAATCCAATGAGGAGAACTGTGCTAGATGCTGACCTAGTAGTCTTTAATATACTAAAGATCCCATGTTTGAAGTAATTGTTTATGTGGAAATCTTTTAACACGAGCAAATTCTGATATTGAGCTTAGTTAAGTTTACTTTGTGTATCTTATTACTAAGTCAAAAACTAGAATAATGCTTCTTATCTGTTAAGTTCTGATGTTAGTAAATCTGGTGGATGTACTAAGTGCTGATAAGCCTCACTTATCAAAAGAAAAAGAAAAGAAATAAAAATCAGGTACTTCTTTGAGATCTAGAGTAAAACTGTGGAAGGGATGACCTAAGTGCATTGCTGGTATTAAGTAATATGCATTAGAAAAGCAAAATAAAAAATTTCTTGGTGACTTTTCACACTCTATGATTACTGGAGAAATACTCTAATAGCAGCATAACTTCTGATAAACAGTCATGACTCACTTACACTGATAAGCCACTGTAAAATATAATTTCAAAAGATGCATAAAATTAGCATAAAACAGTTGAGGTGGACTCATGCATGAACTCATTCTAAAGTAGACTTCAGAATAATGATTGATTTTAAGCAAAGTTCTTAGTTATGCCTTATTTCTAAGATGTACTAAAGTAAATCAGACTTTACTCTTTGTCTGATATTTAGCTTAATGCACACACTTACACTCCATATGAATGATGAAAATTACTGTGGTGATCAATGTTGTTTTAGATGAACAGTCTATATGTCAGGTTGCATAAATTCTGAGGACAAGTTCTGATGGAAGTTATGATGATTAAGTTCTGATGAAACCATATCGGTATTTGTGTGAAGAATTACAGGAATACACATTTACTTTTCGAGTTAAGGAGCCATATTCTGATGACTTTTAAAACCTGATAATAATCAAGTTTTGATGCTGACGTGACAATATTTATTTACTTGGTTTATTTTTGGTCATTACTTGAACGATGATATTTTTACAGAATATTGGTTAATGTGAGATAAAACAGTCATAATCATTATAGGTTAGTGGTTAGAGTGTATGTCTTGAAAACCTGCATGCGCACAGTAATTATTATCATATCCCGTGCCCATTAACTCTGGCTTTAGATCTTTTACTGACTATTATTATTACACTTCAATCTAGGGAGTCGAGGGATCATTATTTTTACTTGTAATGTTTAACCAATCCTCGTGTCCCTTAGTATTCCATTGCCTATTTAAATGACTGATCATTCTTCAGTAAAACCACATCTGTTCATTTCTCTCAAACAATGGCACATTTTAGTTGGTTTTACTCTTATGGCACAGAAACTATGCACATTTTTCGAAATGGAATTCCGACTCCATATCCTATCAATAACATTCCATTTGTCATCTGGATTCAACTTCCAGAGAACATTAAAAATGATCTGTTGTCTTTCCAAAGAGAAGCTCATCTTCGTATTTTTAAACAGCAGGAGCAAATCATTCATCTTGTTGTTCTCTTTGTTGAAAGTAGGAAGAAGAATTAATTGTTATCCATCCGTTTCTCTTCACCGTCAGCTTTATCAGGCTTCTTAGCTTAGGACTAAGGCTGTTGATGTTAGGAATCGTAGGATAGGACTATCTTGTAATTTTTGCATGTAATTGCTAAATTTCATCGAATGTAATCATCTGATATATCAATGAAATTTTCTTTAATTGCAAGATTTGTTCTTTATTTCTCAAATTATGTGACTGTGCATGTTTAATTGCAATTTATTAATCTTTACTTTATCGACTTTTAATTTTATTTTGTGATGAATGTTTTGATTAAACTCTGTTGATTTGAGGAAACAACTGTGGAACAGGTTTCCACATCAGAACCTGTTGTTATAGAAGCTGAGAAGGTTTCTTCTCAGAAAGATACTGTAACTGGGAGTTCTAGGCCCCTCAAAAGGCTTAGAAAGTTAAAATCTGATGATAAAACTCCTACAGTGTCTCCACCTTTGAAGACATTAAAGAAATAGAGAGCTCATAGGGACATAGTTGAGTCAAATTCAGATGTAGTGGAATCAGCTAAGGAAGGGGATCAGGAATCTCTAATCTCAATAGAACCTATTGTTATTAAATCACTTCCTTCTGCACAACGTGAAACTGCTCAAGCCAAAATACCTACACCTCCTATGTCACCTATAGTTGATCCAGTACATACTGAAGAACTAGGTACAAGTGTTGAAATTGATATTCATCACTTGATTGTGCCAGAGGTTTTGTACTTGGAAGCTCCACCAATTCAACTCACTCCACCAACAACATCAATTTTGGATGTTGATCAAAACCTGGCCGCAGATCATAATTTAGAGGATGATGTTGAAGCCTCTATAGCCTCACATACTGTTGTTTTACCAGAGGATGCTGATACTACAGATTCTTAAAATTCTGATGCTGCTAATGAAGAAACTACTGGTAAAGCTGCTACCAATTTAGATGTTGATGCAGCTGGTCCATCAGGACATGCACCTCAACAAACTATTCATAAAGCTGATTTAGTCAAGAAGTTTGTTACAGGGGAAGCACCAGTACCTTGGAGTGAAACTCCTAGAGGAAAGGAGTGGACTAAAGAATGGAACTCAGTTAGTTTTGTTCCTTCTGAAAAGATTCTTGCTGAGCATCTTGCAAAAGCTGATGAAATGCTGATAAATGATGATTTCAAGGCACAACTGAGAGTTACTGCGTTGAGTACAAGGCACCTTCAAGGTCAACATTCAATAACTCATGACAAGGTGAACAAAATTCAGGAAGCTCTGATCCAACAAGATATGAATGTGAAACTTGAAAAAAACATATTTTTCAAGCCAGCCTTTGACAGAATTGCCTACATTGAGAAAACTTAGGAGAAGCAAAAAACTCAAATTGAAGAAATTCTGAAGAATCAAGGTTCTCACCAAAGTCAACTCAGTGAGATCCAATCCTCAATGGAATTGCTTGTCTATCTTCTTTTACCTGCTGATGCCAAAAAGGGGGAGAAAGTGATTAAGTCCAAATGCAAATCTATTCAGACACTGAAAGGAAAGGATGATGGACATGATGACCAGGGAAACTCTGATAAGGGTAGAGGTCAAGGTCAAGGAAAAGGATTTTCATCAAGTAAAGCTAGAATTACAAGTCAAGGAACAAGTTCTGACACTGGGAGAAGAATAAGTTCTGATACTGGTAGAAGGATAAGTCCAGGTGAACATCTGGAACTTGATGAAGAAATTTCAAGGGAGTTATTTCTTAAAGAAAATCCATGGATGCACTTTGAGAGTCTAAAGGAAGAAGAAGCTAGACTCAAAGCAGAAGGTGTCAAGAAAAAATCTAAAACTTCTATTGTTGAAAAGAAATTTCCAAAGCCTAAGGTTATTGTGATAAAGGAAAGAACAAGTTATGAGGCAACCAAAGCCAAATCACAAATGGAAATTGATCCAAGGTCCAAGGGAAAAGAAAAAGTTGATGAACCTGTAAAGGTTTACATGCCAGTCATGGATGAAGAAATAACTTATGATGAAGAAGATACTAGTCTTACTCTGATTTTAAAGAAGATTTCTCAAACAACCTCTGACATGGCTCATGTTGTTCAGAGTCAAGATGTAGTAAGTTCTGATATGACAGTGAAGCAAGCAACCTTTGACTTAGCTCAAGTTGGCTTGATATCAGAAGATAAGGAAAAGGAAACCTCTAACATTGCCCATGTTAAACCTTCAAAGATACTCCTACTAGGATTCACCGAAGCTAAACAGGCTCAACCTTTGAAGACTGCAACTAGTGGTTTTGAAGCAAGAGTTGTTACAGGAAAGGAAGCAAGAGATAAATCTGGATTGGGTAGTTCTGATGAAAGAAGAGTACATAACACTACCAATGATCCAACTTCCTTAAGTGAACCAGGTGTTAGAGCAACTCCTGAAAGATTGAATCGACTTGAATCTATACAAATGGTTTACCATACCTTCTTGAAAGAACATATCTTGTTATATTTTATGACAGATCGAATGGTATACCAAATTAGGCAGAATGCTATACCACTGAAGTATTTTGAAGAACTACAACATGCTCTATTTCTACTTCAAGTGAAAGACAGATTAACAGATAGTGCTACAGGATATTTAAAGTCTCAAATTCAAAGACAGAAGAAGCTTTATTCTATAAAGTCTGACAACACATATTGTCCCAAGTACAGAGATCACAAGGGTGATATTGTCGATATGAAGCCTAACTCTACTAAGATTATAACTTTTCTGGGTTATAAAGCTGTGGAATTCAATCTAGAGTCTGACAAGGCATATCCTATTAGACTAGATCAGGAGATAAGAAAAGCTAAGATAAATGATCTCAGAGCAGCTATTTTTGAAACTGGAGAAGATCCATCTGAATTGATAAATGTGTTATTCCCAGTGGACTAACATTGAGATTTACAGAAAGGGGGTTGAATGTAAATCTCAAAACTTTTTCAAGTTTTGAGCAATTTGTAAGACTAAGTGTTTGAGTGATCAAATGTGTGTGAATTGCTTGGAGCTGATGCAGACAGATATATATTCAAACACAATTGTAATGAACACAAAGAACTTAAAAACTTTTCTGGTGGATTTGTTGTTCCACCAGAGATGTGTTATTTCAGAAAATCTGTGATTCAAAAATTAAATCACAGCTGCTTCCTAGTACAAACTAGATGATTTTCTCTCTTGATATTTCTAAACAGCTCAGGAAAATTACTTCTAATTACTAGCTACTACTTGGTTTATATAACACCAAGTTTACAAGTGAAGACAAAGATAAAGTACAATAAGACAATAGTTCTCCACTTGTTTCTGTTCCATTTTTATCCAGTGTAATATGGAATTATCTGTTGACTTTCCATTATGAACCAGACTAAAAACGACTGCTTTTTCTGCTGTTCCTGAAATAGGCTACCACATATCTGTCAATCCATGTGCCTCTGTCAGCTTTGTTAACTATCACTATCAACTGCTATGAGACTGAGCATCCATTGAAGCTTTCATCCGTTGATGACTTTATCCATTGATGCTCTAGCAGTGCATCAGTTGAAGCTTTCATCCGTTGATGGCTTTATCCATTGATGCTCTGGCAGTTGAAGCTTTATCCGTTGAAGCACTTATCCGTTGATGGATATTATCCGTTGAAGCATTAGAGACATCCGTTGAAGCTTAGTTTCTTATCCGTTGAAGGTCTTCAATATCCGTTGACACTTCTTCACTTATACAAAATTACAAGGCATGAAATATTTACAATTAGCCCTCCTATTTGTACATCCATTAGTAGTCAACATGACTGATTATCTCCTAACAACATCTAAGAATTACAGCTTGAAATCAGAGAGTGAGATGTGCTACAATACCAAACTTATTGCTAAGTAAGGCTACTCCTTCAACGGATAGCCAAGATGGTCTTATCCGTTGAGGCTACAAACACTAGATTTCTACTTAAGTGTTTTGCTGAACTTATCATCAAACTAATACACATATTCCTAACAATCTCCCCCTATTTATGTCTACTAGAACTGTAGGCATAAATTTGGGTTTAGCTTGATGATAACAAAACACTTAACAAATATATAAACTATAACAAAGCAGAAATTCAAAAGTGCTGTAAAAGTGTATATGCTGAGATGAAATTGAAGAAATACATTGTTTCCAAGGGTGCTCCTCTAGCCTGAGCAAATTATTTTCTTTTCCTTTGATCCCTGGTTTTCTTTCCTAGCCTCCTGTCATTCTCCTCTATTTGAACTTGAAGTTGTCTGTAGAATTCAGCTTCATCTTTTTCATTGATATCTAACTTAGATTGCATATCCTTGAGAGTTTCATTACTGACAATCTTTAGCTGATCTTCAATTCTGAAAAATCTTCTGACTCCTTTGTTGTCTCTGAACTCCATCAACCAATGAGGTGATTTGTGAATTGTAATACCTCTCTCTTGAATGAGTAAAGTTCTAGGCAAGGCATTGGGCTCCCTCCAAGTTTTTCTTATGTTGGCAATCTTGTTGAGAATATCAGTCCTGGCAGTTCTGGTAAAGCCAGAATCCTTATGTATGGCTGAGTAGACTCTAATCAAGGTAGAGTAGCCTTCATTCAGAATTCTGTGAAGAGGCCAAGTTCTTACCCCAGCTCCATTGTATTTGAACACTAGTCTTTCTGGTAGCTATCTGTAGGCAGCTATTCCCCTTACATCCTCCAGCTCATGCAGATAGAGTTCAATGTCTGAAAATTCTTTTATGTCACAGATATGAACATAATCATCTTTAGAGGTTTGAGTTTTAGGCTTAGGCTTCTGTGTGAATTTGATTGAGGCTTTAGAGGGTGTTGATTTGATTCTTCTTTTCTGCTTCTTTGATGGTGGAGAAGAGGTTAGGAAGGTGGGCAATTTGATGGTGTCCCAATCAAATAGTTCCTCCTTGGGAATGATTGTTTCACCATGAATGTTCATGAAGGGGTCAGGTACAATGGTTTCAGGAATAGAGGGTAGTGGTTTGGATATTGATTGGGTTTCTTTAGTCTTATCTACCTTCTTTCTCTTTGCATTGACCTTCTTTCTTTTCCCTTTCTGCCATTCTTCCTTACTTCTTTCCTTCATCTCAGTACCAACCATGTCCCCCATAGTTTCATCTTCACCTTTGTCTTCAAATTCTTTCTGTTCTTCAGCCTGACTTGACTTTAGCTATTTTTCAAGCTTTGCTTGTGCTCTTTTGTCAGCCTTTAGCTGTTTGGCTTTTTCCTTCAACCTTTTGGTTTCTTCCCTCTTGGATATTGAGAATTTGGGATGTCCTTGCATCACACATATGCTCTTTCCCTCTCTGAAGATAATAGCCATGTTTCTCCTTACAGCCTCATCCATGGTCTCTTTAAGATATGCAATACTTCTTCCTAAAAGCTTGTCCTCATCAGCTTTTGGAAGAGGAAAATCCATCTCTTTTAGAGGATTCTTTGTAGAGTCCTTATTGGATCTGTTGTTGGGCTTGAGAACCATAGGTTGTAGATCTTTGGAAGAAGTTTCTCCATCCTTATGCCTCCCTACTGGCTTGAGTTCCATAATAATTGATTCCACTTTTGTGCTATGCTTCACAGATTGTGATTGAGAAGTTGTGGAACCAAATATTAGTTGCATCTTTTCATCAATCTTCTTCCTTTGCTCTTTGACTTGCAATTTAGCTGCTGCTATCTGGATTAGATAAATTCCATCTAGCTTTCCTTTGACTTGAATAGTTGGAGAAGTTGTGATGACAGGAACTAGCACTTGAGAAATCTGAACTGTTGTAGATGGCTCTCCTTCCCCTTCCCTTTTATTCTCCCCCTTTTTGTTATCATCAAGGGTAGGGGTCAAGCCTTATGCTTGTGCCAGCTGCATGAGTAGATTTGTTTGAGTTTGTTGATTCTGAAGAATGGTGACCATAGAGTCTTCAATGATTTGAACCCTATCTTCCAATCTGGCCAGCCTCTTGTCAGCATCAGATGCCTTCCTCAGTCTCCCCAACAAATCTTGCATAGTACCATAGGGTATAACTGAATCCAATTTCTCAGCATTGTAGGATTTCAGATCAGCAATGTCCAGCTTGAGCTCATCCACACTTAGATTTTGCTGGTAATGCTGCAACTGCAAGAGATGCAGAGATTCCAGATGAGCTTGAAGAATTGCCTTGGTACCAGCATCCTGAGTCTCCTGAATGGCCTGCTGAATTGTCATGACTTGTTTGACCAAAGTGACACCAAACTCTCCTGGTGTTGATGGTTTTGGCCATGCCCATGCAGGAAGATTAGGAACAGAACTTGGGCCTGCTACTCCCCCTAAGTTCATGCTCTCATTCAAAGAATTAGAGTTATCATCATTAGAATTTACTCCAAATTCTTCAGATGGCTCACCGGCTTTAGAAGGTAGCCTGTTGACAACAGCTTTGTCTCTGAGAAGAGATTCTGAAGTGTGCACAATGTGTAGTGTCTGTTCTGCCTCCACATTGCCCTGTGCAGCCAATAATTGATAGGCTGAAATAGGGTGAGTAAAGGTGTCAGCATCCAAGGAAATGTTATCAATGACAGCCTTGTAGTGTTGCTGAAATTGTCTTTCCTTATCTGCATCATCCACTTTCATTAACTCATTAGCAATGGCTGGTTCCACCCTTATAGCTTCTGTACCTGCCTTTCTCTCAATTTCTCTCTTTTCTTGCATCAGGGGCTCCCCCTGGCTCACACACACCCTCACACCCTCACCTTCACCTTCTAAGGTGGCACTCCTCTCACTTACTTTTGCCATGCTGGAAGAAATAGCATGCATTTGATGACTCTCAACCTCTCCTTTTGCCTGGGAGCAACCCAGCCTCTCACTCAAAAAATCACTCCCTTCCCTCAAGCCTAATAGTGATTGTACAGTTGCCATGTCCTCTACAGTTGGAGTTGTTTCTGTTAATTGTGTAGAGGCCATCAACGGATAGGGAGTATCCGTTGAAGTAGAAACTGATGCTATCAACGGATAACTGCTGTTAAGCTTATCCGTTGAAGAACAACCACTTGTCAACGGATGAGAGATATCCGTTGAAGAAGGAAATGATGTAGAGATAGAAAGTGATATAATTGTTGAATCTGTGTGGATTGATTTTAAGTGTGGTGACACAGATTCTGCAACTACATCTGAAAGAATTGGCTGATGATCCAACAAATCATCTAAAAGATGATGATCACCAGGTTTTGAGTGGGGCTCCTTCCTGAGTTTTAATGAGGGAGAATCAGGAATTGATATGAATATCATATCCACATCCAGAGAGGGTGTTGGAGAGTTTGAGGAATGGTGTGTTTCTATATTGAGAGAATGGGGCTGTGATTCCACATTTACTGGAATCACATCAAGCTGAATTTGAGAAGGCACAGATACTGGTGGATGTATCTGTGCTGTGTGTGTCCCTTGTGTGGAAACTAGGGTTTTGGCCTTCTTCTTCCTTGAAAAGGCTTGAATTGGTGAATGTGTAGCTTTAGTGTCCCTCCCTCTTTTGTTCTGTGTCCCTGGTTGGGGACTATTTTCAATAGTTGCATCCTTTTGGGAGGATGCAACTAGGGATGTGCTGGACTCCTTTTGAACCACTACAGTCTTTTGAGAGACTGTGGCTTGGCTGGTTTGGGTACCACTCACCTCTCCCACCTTATCCTGGGGGGCTTTTTGATGTTCACCCCTCCCCTCACCACTCACACCCTGTTCACTCCCTTCAGGGTTTTTGGTAGTTGTTACAACTGTTGTCTTTTGAGAAACAACAGAGGTAGGTTTCTTTGACTTGACTTTGGAAACTTTAGATTTGGTGGCTTTGGTAGGAGCCTGTTTGGACAATGACACAGGTTCCATAGCCACACTAGAAGGCAAAGAAACATTGGGGTTGGAAATAGTAGGAGTTATAGAAACATTTACCTCACTTACCTGTGGTGCATTCATGATTGGCAAGTATACCAATGGCACCTGGCTGTTGAGGTTCATTCTCAAAAGGTCTGCAAGGACCCTTTTCTCTTGTGCCCAGCATTTGTGTTTATTATTCTCATTGGATATAACCAAACCTTCAGCAACATGGTTAGCCAATAACATAAAGAATCTAGCAAAGTAGATGTTATGTGGTCTATTAGCTTTGTTGCCTAATCTGGAACCTAATTCTAGCATAACACAGTTGCTAAAATTAAAGTACCTATCAGAAACTAGCATATTGAGCATATTAACAAGAGATGAAGTGATAGCATCAAAATTGCTAATCTTCCCAGAGAAAACCTTAATAAAAGCATCTCCAAGAAAACTCCATTCTTTCCTAAGGCCTTTCCTTCTAATACTACCTAAACTAGCAGAATCAAAAGCATAGCCTATGGAATCTAGCATTGCAGAGACATCTTTATCAGTATGAGGTGTCATGGCATTATTCTCAGGCAACTTAAAGCAAGATTGTATATCATCACAATTAATGCAATAGTCCTTACCTTTGAGAGAGAAAGCAATAGTCATATCTGTGGAGTTGAACTCTGCAGTTGTCCAAATCTCCTCAATCACTTCACAATAGATGGTTGGGGCTTCTAGCATTGCATAGCTCAGTTTGCAGAATTGAGAATTGAGAGAGAAAGAGAATGATAATTGCAAGAAAGCGTAAAGTGAGAATTAGAATTCGATTGGGCTTTTATACTTTCTTGAATTAAAACACAAATAAAATAATTAAATGATACTTTTAAGTAAGTGATAGCCGTTCAAAGAAAAAAAAATGAAACTGTAGAAATTCTGAAAACCACCGTAAATACAAATACATACAACACTGTATATCTGTATCAACGGTTGAGTAAAAGAATCAACGGCTATGACTTACTGACGTGACACATCAACGGATAAGGTAAATAGTTATCCGTTGATGAACAACACTATTTTATCCGTTGAAGGATAGAATTACCAGAAATGTATTTGTCTTTCAACGGATAATGAATATCCGTTGATAGAACAATTTTGGCTTTCAACGGATAGGGAATATCCGTTGATAGGATAAGTCTTGATTAAAGCCAACTTTGTTCTTGCAGCAAATTCATTTCAGGCTACAAGACAGATTACATAGATGACATAGATTATGAATAATTAAGCATACCTAACTCACTTACTAATCTTGTGAATGTTGATTCATCAAGTGGCTTGGTAAATATGTCTGCAATCTGCTTTTCACTTGGAACAAAATGAAGTTCCACTGTACCTTTCATCACATGTTCCCTAATGAAGTGGTACTTGATATCAATGTGCTTGGTTCTTGAGTGCTGCACTGGATTTTCAGTAATGACAATGGCACTTGTGTTGTCACAAAATATTGGAATTTTGTCAACAGTTATACCATAGTCAAATAACTGGTTCCTCATCCACAGTATTTGTGCACAACAACTACCAGTTGCAATTTATTCAGCTTCAGCTGTTGATGTGGAAACAGAATTCTGCTTCTTGCTGAACCATGATACAAGCTTGTTTCCTAGAAATTGACAGGTGCCTGTTGTGCTTTTCCTGTCTATTTTGCAACCTGCATAATCTGCATCTGAGTAGCCAATTAGATCAAAACCAGACTCTCTAGGGTACCAAATTCCTAGATTTGGAGTCCCCTTGAGATATCTGAAAATTCTTTTAATAGCCACTAAGTGAGATTCTTTAGGGTCAGCTTGAAATCTAGCACAGAGACATGTAGAAAACATAATATCAGGTCTACTGGCAGTTAAATATAAAAGTGAGCCAACCATGCCTCTATAACTTGTAATATCCACAGACTTTTCAGCCTTGTTTAATTCAAGCTTGGTGGCAGTGGCCATGGGAGTTTTTGCAGGTGAACAATCCATTAAGTCAAACTTCTTTAAAAGATCATAAATATATTTAGTTTGACTAATGAAAATTCCACCACTAACTTGTTTAACTTGTAAACCAAGAAAGTAAGTTAGCTCTCCCATCATGCTCATTTCATATTTACTTTCATTAATTTAGCAAACTTTTTACAAAGTTTATCATCTGTAGATCCAAATATAATATCATCTACATAAATTTGTACAAGTATCTTAGAACCATTAACATTTCTAAAGAAGAGAGTTTTGTCAACAGTACCTCTTGTGAAGTGATTATCTAGAAGGAACTTTGATAAAGTCTCATACCAGGCTCTAGGTGCTTGCTTTAGTCCATAGAGTGCTTTCAGCAAATAATACACATGGCCTGGAAAATTTGGATCTTCAAAACCTGGAGGTTGGCTTACATAAACTTCTTCCTCCAATTCCCCATTTAGAAATGCACTCTTGACATCCATCTGATAGACTTTGAAATTGGCATTAGCTGCATAGGCTAAAAAGATTCTGATGGCTTCAAGTCTTGTAACTGGAGCAAATGTTTCATCAAAATCTATTCCCTCTTGTTGAGAATAGCCTTTGGCAACCAATCTGGCTTTATTCCTTATGACAATGCCATTTTCATCTATCTTGTTTCTGAATACCCATTTTTTGTCAATAGAACTCTTGTTCTTTGGCTTGGGTACCAGCTTCCACACTTTGTTCCTCTCAAATTGGTTTAGCTCCTCTTGCATTGCTAAAATCCAATCTGGATCCAAAAGAGCTTCTTCCACTCGCTTAGGTTCCTCCTGTGATAGAAAGCTACTATACAGACATTCATCTTGAGTAGCCCTTCTAGTTGTACTTTAGATGTAGCATCACCAATGATCAGTTCAAAAGGGTGATTCTTGGTCCATTTCCTTTGAGGTGGTAGATTAGCCCTTGATGAGGTTGCCTCAGTATTGTCATGATGTGAGATAGAATGTTGATTTGTTGAAACTCCCCCTGAGTTGTTGATCCTTTGAAAGGAATTGGGAGTTCTATCAACTGATGAGGTGAATTGATTATCCGTTGACAGACTGTGATCAACGGATGCTTCGTTATGAACTCCAACGGATGTTGCACTTTGTCTTTCAACGGATGCTGCATTGCTTCTTTCAACGGAAGCTGAATTATGACTTTCAACGGATGCAGCATTCTGTGCATTATCCAAAGGCAGACTCTGGTTTCTTCTTGAGATGCCTTCTTCATCATTCTCATCTTCACTATCATCACAATATATCTCAATATTGTCAAATTTGAGTCCTTCATGATGTCCCTCATCTGTTAGTCCATCAATCATTTTATCATCAAACACAACATGTACAGATTCCATGACAATGTTGGTTCTTAGATTGTAGACCCTATATGATTTTCCAGCAGAATAACCAACAAATATTCCTTCATCAGCCTTTGCATCAAACTTTCCTTTGTGATCAGATTGATTCCTTAAGATGTAACATTTGCAACCAAAGACATGTAGAAAGTTTAAAGTTGGTTTTCTTCTCTTGAATAATTGATAGGGAGTCATGCATTTTGCTTGATTGATTAGAGAAATACTCTGAGTGTAACATGCACAGTTAACAGCCTCAGCCCAAAAATAAGTTGGGAGTTTTGACTCCTCAAGCATTGTCCTTGCAGCTTCAATTAGTGATCTGTTCTTCCTTTCCATCACACCATTTTGTTGTGGAGTTCTTGGAGCTGAGAACTCAGGCATGATCCCATTTCCTTCACAGAACATCTTCATGGTTGAATTCTTGAACTCAGTTCCATTGTCACTCCTAATGTTCCTTACTTTGAAGTCAAGATGATTGTTGACTTGCTTGATATGATTGATGATGATTTCACTAGCTTCATCCTTTGATCCAAGAAAATAAACCCATGAAAACTTTGAGAAATCATCTACAATCACTAGGCAGTACCTTTTCCTTGAAATTGACAATACATTGACTGGTCCAAAAAGATCCATGTGTAGAAGTTGCAGTGGTTCATCAATTGCAGATTCAAGCTTCTTACTGAATGATACTTTCTTTTGCTTTCCTTTCTGACAAGTATCACACAGTCCATCCCTTGTGAATTCCACTAGAGGCATTCCTCTAACTAAGTCCTTTTTGACTAGATCATTCATTGTCTTGAAATTCAAATGGGACAGCTTCTTGTGCCATAGCCAACTTTCAACTGGACTTGCTTTGCTGAGAAGACAAGTAATGGATTCTGCATCTGTAGAGTTGAAATCATCTAAGTACACATTCCCTTTTCTAACTCCAGTTAGAACCACTTTATTGTCCTTTTTACTTATGATAATACAGGCTTCAGAATTGAAGGAAACAGTATTCCCTCTGTCACATAGTTGACTGATGCTCAATAATGTGTTTGAGACCATCAACCAATGCAACTTCATCAATGATGACATTTTCTTTTGAAATCAAGCCATATCCCATAGTGAATCCTTTGCTGTCATCTCCAAAGGTTATGCTAGGGCCAGCTCTCTCCTTAAACTCTGTGAGCAGGGTGAAATCTCCTGTCATGTTTCTTGAACAACCACTGTCCAAGTACCATAGATTCCTTCTTTGTCCCTGCACACAACAAAATCAATCAAGTTGATTTTGGTACCCAAGTTTCCTTGGGTCCAGCCTTGTTAGTCTTTTTCCTAGACTTCATTCCTCCTGCATCTTTTGACTTAGGTAACTTTGGGTCAACCTTGGTCTCAGATGTGGTTGGTTGAAGTGTAGGGTTAGTCACAGAATCATTTAACACATTTGATTGAATTTGATAAGGCATAGGTTGTGCAAACATGTTATTCCACATAGGCATATTGTATGGCATTTGAGGCATACTAAATGCAGTAAAGTAAGGATTGTTAATGTATGGCATGTTTGCAAAATGTGCATGGGGATTCTGGTGAGACATAATAGGCATAGCATGCAGAGGTGACATAGACATGTTAGGAATGGAGGGATTTGAAGGCATGGGAGCATTTTTAACAGATTTGCAATTATCAGATAGGTGATTAACACTTTTACAATGTACACAGCTTTTTCTAGGAGCATACCTATCAGGTGTGTAATTGTTATGTTTATTAATCCCTACCTTCCCATTTCTTTTAGATTTTCTTTTAGTTTCCTTCTTATCCTCAACCAACTTAAGCCTATCTTTCAACTGATCTAAAGTCATGTGTCCTATATTCACCTTACTGACATCTCTGGATGTGCTAGCTCCTTCTTTGACAAAGTTCTTGAGAGTTGAATCATTCTTTTTATTTTTAAAAGAACTTGCCTGTTTTAATTGATGAGCCTTCAACGGATGCTCCTTTTCTTCCTTCAACGGATAACTTTCATCATCCGTTGATTCCACATCCGTTGACAATCCATCAATTAATTCTAACTTCTTTTTGTTTTTCTTCCAGGCATCCTCACAGAATGACTCAATTCCCTGAACCTTGGCAATTTGAACACCAACATCCCTAGATGTTTTCCAGGCCTTGATTACCTCTTGCTCACTTTCTAACTGTTTAGAAAGAATTTCTACTTTCTTAACAGCTTCTTCTAGTTCACTCTCAACAGTCAAGCATTTAAGTTTAATCTTTTCAAGCTCAATTACCTGACTCTCTAACACAGCATTCCTATCACTTAAAAACACATTATTTTCTTTGATCCTAGTGCTTTCTTTAGCTAGTGATTTAAGAGAAACACGCAAATGATATAATTCATTGGACATATCATTTATGGCTTCATTGCATTCATGTTTAGAAAGATGAGAGAGATCAGTAGTAATTGCCTGGTTGCTTGATGAACTAGTTTCATTTTTATCAGAATTAGCCATCAGGGCTAGGTTGACATATTCCATATCATCATCTTCATTTACCCCATCTGCTGCCCAATCATCTTGAGTGAGAAAAGCTCTTTCCTTTTGTTTGAGCAAATCAAAATACTTCCTTTTGTAATCAACTTGCTCAAATTTCTTTTTCTCAGAATTTGGCTTCCTACACTCACTTGCAAAGTGTCCACTAATGCCACAGTTGTAACATTTGAACTTTGATTTGTCCACCATGTTTTTGTTTGGCTTAGTGAACTTTGTGTTTTTCCTGAACTTCATCTTTGCAAACCTCCTGGACAGAAAGGCCAGATGTTCATCAATATCATCAGATTCATCCTGACTGGAATTGTCTTCATCCTCAGTAACTTGCTCTTTACCCTTGCTTGATTCTGATTTGCTTTTGCTAATTTTGAGACTTGGCATTGTCTTTTCCTCATTTCTGGCTTCAACTTTTTCACTGTCAGCTACAAGTGCAACTGATCCTCCTTTTCTCTTTCCCTTTTCCAACAGCTCATCTTGCTCCATCTCAAGTTCATAAGTCTTCAAAATTCCATATAATCTTTCAAGTGTGAAGTCCTTATAATCTTGAGAATTTCTTAGAGAAACAGTCATAGGCTTCCATTCCTTTGGTAGAGACCTCAGAAATTTTAAATTGGAGTCCTTGAGTTGGTACACTCTCCCATACAGCTTTAATCCATTCAATAGTTTCTGAAATCTGTTGAATGTATCATTCAATGATTCTCATTCTTCAAAATGAAAATATTCATATTATTGAATGAGAAGCTGCATTTTGTTTTCTCTAACTTGCTCAGTACCTTCACAGATAAGCTGCACAGTATCCCAAATTTCCTTAGCAGTTTGGCTATTGATGACATTGTCAAACATATCTTGATCCAGGCCATTAAACAAAATGTTCATGGCTTTCTTGTCCTTGTGGACCTCTTCAATATCTTCAACAGTCCATTCTGCCTTTGGCTTGGGAATAGACTGTCCAACAGCAACTGTAGCAGTAGCAGTTGTGGCCACCTTGTGTGGGATGTGAGGACCATTCTCAATGCAGTTGATGTAGCTTTCATCTTGAGAGAGAAGATGTAAATGCATCTTCACCTTCCAGTGATGATAGTTATCTCTTTCCAGGAATGGAATCTTTATACCAATATCCTTCTTACTCATGATGTTAGCAGAATAGATCTTTAAACTCTTTGTATGTTAAGAGCTCGCTCTGATACCAATTGTTATTCCCAGTAGACTAACAATGAGATTTACAGAAGGGGGTTGAATGTAAATCTCAAAACTTTTTCAAGTTTTGAGCAATTTGTAAGACTAAGTGTTTGAGTGATCAAATGTGTGTGAATTGCTTGGAGCTAATGCAGACAGATATATAATCAAACACAATTGTAATGAACACAAAGAACTTAAAAACTTTTCTGGTGGATTTGTTGTTCCACCAGAGATGTGTTATTTCAGAAAATCTGTGATTCAAAAATTAAATCACAGCTGCTTCCTAGTACAAACTAGATGATTTTCTCTCTTGATATTTCTAAACAGCTCAGGAAAATTACTTCTAATTACTAGCTACTACTTGGTTTATATAACACCAAGTTTATAAGTGAAGACAAAGATAAAGTACAATAAGACAATAGTTCTCCACTTGCTTCTGTTCCATTTTTATCCTGTGTAATATGGAATTATCTGTTGACTTTCCATTATGAACCAGACTAAAAACGGCTGCTTTTTCTGCTGTTCCTGAAATAGGCTACCAAATCTCTGTCAATCCATGTGCCTCTGTCAGCTTTGTTAACTGTCACTATCAACTGCTATGAGACTGAGCATCCGTTGAAGCTTTCATCCGTTGATGACTTTATCCGTTGATGCTCTAGCAGTGCATCAGTTGAAGCTTTCATCTGTGGATGGCTTTATCCGTTGATGCTCTGGCAGTTGAAGCTTTATCCGTTGAAGCACTTATCCGTTGATGGATATTATCCGTTGAAGCATTAGAGACATCCGTTGAAGCTTAGTTTCTTATCCGTTGAAGGTCTTCAATATCCGTTGACACTTCTTCACTTATACAAAATTACAAGGCATGAAATATTTACAATTAGCCCTCCTATTTGTACATCCATTAGTAGTCAACATGACTGATTATCTCCTAACAACATCTAAGAATTACAGCTTGAAATCAGAGAGTGAGATGTGCTACAATACCAAACTTATTGCTAAGTAAGGCTACTCCTTCAACGGATATCCAAGATGGTCTTATCCGTTGAGGCTACAAACACTAGATTTCTACTTAAGTGTTTTGCTGAACTTATCATCAAACTAATACACATATTCCTAACAAAATGCTAAAAGGAGGATGGTCAATGAACTTAAATATACTGAGAGATGTTTGTTGAAGAGCTATCTCAGAACAACTCCTGATATCAAAGAGATCAGAAATTGAAATTGAAGCCAAGTCAAAGATCTACAACTGCTTAAATTTTGAAGTATATACAGACTGAAGTTGTTATCAGAAGTTTAAGATGGTAAAGCTGAAAGGACTGTAAGTTGTAGTTATCTAGTCAAATTCTCATGCATTTGTACTTAATGTTTTTGACATCATCAAATATCTGTTGAACTTATATATTATGCTAATTTAAAAGTTGGGGGATATTGTTAGATATATTTGATAATGTCATGTCTAATATGATTTGTGTTTAGTTTTAAGATCTTACCTAACAGGACAAATCAGTACTTAACTGGAAATCAGCACTTATACTGAAGATAGAACATAAGATATCAGAACTTAAGTTATCAGAACTTAAGTGATCAGAAGATATTTGTCAGGAGATAATTTCAGGACTTAAGATGACTTTCAGATAAGGCAGGCGGCTGATTGAAAGGAAAGAAGATCGAGACTAAGACAGAAATAAATATGCATGAAGAAGGAATTCTATAAAGAATAGAATACTCGGAAGAAAAGATAATTGGTTGATATATTTTAGGAAGCAGAATTATATTCCATATCAATTAGAATTTATCTTGTAACTGTGTAGTATATAAACACAGGCATAGAGTTTACACTATAAGTGTTACGATTATCGAAGTTATTATTCTTTGTAACTCTAGCAGCTCTTGTGATAATTTGTTCTTCACTGAGAGAGGACAATTCAATATTGTAACAGAGTTTATTGTGTTGAATAAAATCTAATTTCTATTACTTGAGTTCTTATATTCGATTTGATTGTGCTAAACACTGTATTCAACCCCCTTCTATGGTGTGTGTGACCTAACACCTTCTTCATTCCTGGCCACCAAAAGTTTCTCTTCAAGTCTTGGTACATCTTAGTACTACCAGGGTGGATAGAAAACCAAGAGTTATGCGCTTCGTGTAATACTTCATTCTTTAGATCCGTTACATTAGGAACCCAAACTCTGGATAAAAATCTATACAAACCTTGATTATCTTTTTGAGTACACAACTCTTCTCCCGTCAACGTATCCGACTCTTATTCCATAACTCCTTCTTGACACCTTTTGATCTTTTCCATCAATGTCGGCTGGAAAGTAACTTCATATAGTTGTTCTTGACTTTCCCTAGGTACTCGAACCTCAATCTCCATTCGTTCCAAGTCTTGGGCTAGTTCTTCCGCAATCTTAATCATATTCAACCTTTCTTTTCTACTCAAGGCATCAGCCACCACATTGGCTTTACCTGGGTGATAATTAATCGAACAATCGTAGTCCTTGATTAGTTCCAACTACCTTCTATGTCTTATGTTCAAATCCTTCTACATGAATATGTACTTCAGGCTCTTATGATTTGTGTAAATATCGCATTTCTCTCCATACAAGTAGTGACGCCATAATTTCAGAGCAAACATTATAGCCGCCAACTCAAGGTCATGAACCGGATATTTCTGCTCATGAGGTTTTAATTATCTGGAGGCATAAGCAATAACTTTGTCATGCTGCATTAGCACACAACCCAATCCTTTCAGAGAAGCATCACTATAGATCACAAAGTTTCCCGTCTCATCTAGCAATGCTAATACTGGAGCCGTCACTAATCTCCATTTCAATTCCTGGAAACTTTCTTCACACTTTTCCGTCCAAACGAACTTCTCATTCTTCCTGGTCAACTTGGTTAATGGGGATGCAATCTTCGAGAAATCTTTAACAAACCTTCGATAATATCCCGCTAACCCAAAAAACTTCTTATTTTCGTCGGTGTCTTCGGTTGCTCCCACTTTGATATGGCTTCAATCTTTACTGGGTCTACTTTGATACCTTCCTTACTCACCACATGTCCAAGAAAATGCACTTCTGTCAACCAAAACTCACACTTGGATAACTTCGCATACAATTGCTTTTCTCTTAACTTTTGAAGAGCAATCCGTAGATGCGTTGCATGATCTTCTGGATTCCTTGTTCTGAATGTAGTCTTGGGGATATCTTCGGGCTTTATCTTCAATTGGTGGTAGCCAGATCTTAAGTCAATCTTTGAGAAATAACATGCTCCCTTAAGCTGATCTAACAGATCATCGATGGCAAATGATACTTATTCTTTATCGTCAACTTGTTCAACTCTCTATAGTCAATACACAATCTCATACATCCATCCTTTTTCTTCACAAATAGCATTGGAGCACCCCACGGAGAAACACTGGGTCGAATGACTCCCTTATCCAATAGTTCCTGAAGTTGCTTAGCCAATTCTTTCATTTCCATTGGGGCCCATCTTTATGGAGCCTTAGAAACTGGTTTAACTCCAGGTATTAAATCAATGGAGAACTCTATCTCTCAATCAGGTGGCAATCCTGGTAACTCTTCTGGGAAAACATCAAGGAATTCTCTCACTATGGGAATCTCATCCAAAGTAGGGGTCTTTTTCTTCGTATCCACCACATGAGCCAAATACGCCTCACATCCTTACCGCAACATTCTGTTTGCTTGCATTACTGAAAGGAACTTTTTATCCTGCCTCTGCCTTTGGTAGCTGATCCTTTTATTATCTGGGGTATACATAACAACTCTCTTCTTCTTACAGTCAATATTCACCTTATATAGAGACAACCAATCCATGCCTAAAATAATATCAAAGTCTCCCAACTCGAAAGGTATTAGGTCAACAGGGAACATATATCCTGAAATCTCTAAGGAACATCTAGCACAAAATTGACTTACGGGCACTTTATCTTTATTAGCCACTTTTATGGTCAAAGGTTCATCTAAATCTTCCAACATCAATTACAATTTATTCACACAATTCACAGATATAAGAGATTTGGACGCTCCTGAATCAAACAAAACATTAACAGGTACGAAATTAAGAGAAAGCGTACCTACAACCACATCGGAATCATGAACTGGAGATTTCTTGGTCATCTGAAAAGTCCTAGCTCTAGCAGTACTGGTTGCTGGTCCTTGGGACACGCTCCTTCCAACATTACCTTGGGTTACCGACTTGCAATTCCTAGCTATGTGCCCCACTTTGCCGTAACTAAAACAAGTTACTCCTTGAATCTTAGACTTACACTCCGTGGAATAATGACCTTTCTGTCCACTCTTAAAACAATTGATATTTTCTCGACACTGTCCACTGTGCTTCTTCCCACATGTCTTACAATCAACCACAGACTTACTAACTCTCGTCGGGGCAGAGTTAACTAAAGTAGTACTGGGTCTAACCTGGGGAAAATTCTGCCTCTTGAACCTCATATTCTTATTATTTCCAAACCAAAGCTGGAACTTCCGACTTGCTATTCCTGACTCTGACCTAACTGGTCCACTTTCAAATTCCCCCTTCTTCTCACCCTGCTCCTTTGCAGCTAACCTCTGATCATTCTCTATCACTAGGGCAGCCTGAACTACCGAAGTATATGTCTTGAGTTGTAAAGCTACAACTCCACTCCTTATTTCTGGATTCAACCCTTGTTGAAACCTCTTCGCTTTCTGAGTTTCCGAGCTCACATATTCGGGTGTTATACGGGTTGACTCCGTAAACTTTGCCTCATACTCGATGACACTCCTATCTCCTTGTTTCAATTCCAAAAATTCCATCTCCATTTGACTCTGGAGACAGTCTGGAAAGTATTTCTCCAAAAACAACTCTGTGAATCTGGCCCATGAAACAGGACCTTCTCCTTCTAGGGCTCGCATAGATTCCTACCAATAATTCGAATCATTATTCATAAAATAACTAGCATAATCCGTCTTTAAATCCTCACTCACCTTGGTGAGCGCAAATGCCTTTTCCATCTCCTTCAACCATATCCTGACAGCAACAGGATCTACCTCTCCTTTAAACTCTGGGGGCTTCACTGCCTGAAAAGACTTAAAACTAACACCCTGATTTGTCCCCCTCATCTCATGCTGCTGCTGGATTTGTAGTTGCTGCTGTTGGATTTGCTGCTGTTGTTGCTGTATGAGCTGCTGTTGCTGTTGTTGTTGTTGCTGCTATTGTTTTTGCTGCTGCTGGAATTATTATTGCTGTTGGGCCAGCTGTGTAGACTGCTGATGCAACAAGTTCATCAATTCACTAGCAGATCCGTTATTGGGTTGAGAGTTTCTCTTTAGTGGCATCTCCTGAAACATAACAGTCATATATAAGAAAATGGATTGCTCCAAGCAGTTTATATTTATGCATCAGGAGAGCGTTGCCACTAAGAAAATATCCTCATCCCCAGTTTAATTGGATCCATCCTGAATGAATGATTATAATCTAAAAAGCCAGCAACAGAAGCAACAATAATAATAACAACAATAATAGCAACGCACTATATATAAAAGCTGAACAATGAAATAAAATAGCTGTAATACAATATCCAACAGGAATCCAACTAGTATAACTGAAAATCCAACTGAAAAGAAACCATCCGAATACACACCAAAATTGGCTGTCATAGCAGCCCCGCCTACTACAAACTATCACAACATAATATACATATACAAAGTAAACTACTACAGAACTCCTGGAAGTCAACTCTGAGCTTTTTATCTCTCTGCTGCAAACCTGGTCTAACCACTACCACTGCCACCGATGGAACCTAGCTCAAACACTAGCCAGTTCACTAGGTCATGATACTGCACAACCTTGAACTCTGAGCTAATGAAATGGTCAATAGATCTAGCCCTCTCAACAGCCATCTAGGTCAATGATCGCACACGGGCCTGCACCTCAGGGGAAGGGGCAGAAATGCCCTGGAAGGGTGCAATGGGTACCTGATTAAGCTGAGCAGCCAATCCCAGACTCTGATCTTTAATAAGGGATGTATTCACCGCTCGGTGAACATGGTAAGGGATCGGTGAAGAAGTACCACTAGGGGCCACAGGAGGTACTGGAGGTCTCGTCGAGTAAGAACTGGGACCACGGTCGGGAGGGAAATCCATAACGGCAGACACAGACCTACGTACCCAACGGGGACGAGTACCAGGTCCAGAGATGTCTCTCTGCATAAAGGACGGAACTGGTGTAGGAGGCATAGGGGTCTCCTCAGCAAAAACATCCAGGGTCCTCTCAGAATCTGAGCTATCCGGGTCAGAGGGATTCTCCTGGGATGGAGAACTCGAAATCGCAATAGGCCACTGTCAACATAATAAATATATAGGGAAGACATAACCAGGTCAAGGAAATTCTATCAAAATATTTAATAGATGCCAGGGTAACGCCGTCGGAACCCTCGACTCACTCTAAAGGTTTGCTCCTCTATATGAGTTGCTGACTCACACCTAAAGACTCACTTTATCACCTATTCGACACAATCCCTAACCTGGATCAGGGACTTGAACTTGTAGCTCTGATACCAACTGTGATGGCCTCAACCCCGGGGTCAGGAGTTGACGTCACCAAACACAATTACCAAAATATAAACAACAAGATTATTATTAAAATATACTAACTTGACCCCAAACCAAGATCCGATCCAGGTTCAAGTATGATTCAGGTTCACATTATTTGTAATAACCCCAATTTTTGGAATTTTTTTGAAACCCTTATGAATAGTGATTTTGCTGATTATGCTGAATAAGAAAAACTTTTCATGTCACACTATATAGGGGTTCTTTTATTGTCATTCTGAGATCTTGTTAGTACTCTATATGATATATAAGTGTATGTAAAGATTGTCAGAATCCAAATTCGAACACTTTGATTTTTCCCGGAAATCTACCAGATACAGAAAGAATTGAGTATAAGGTAACATGATAAAATGGATTTAAATTCAAGGATTTTAAGAGAGGATCATAAATGGAATATAAAATATTGAGAAAGGTTTAGGGGAAGCCCAAGTAATAAGATCCCGGATATGATCCCTCGAACGATAAACGCGAACGAAAGTTAAGCGAACCGTAAAACAAATAAGCGACCAAGAGACAAGCTTGTACAAGAAGCCAAGGATTTTGACATCATCAAACCATAAGACAAAGACATGTGGCAAATGGATGACATAAGAAAGGTGACATAAGCATGACAAGTGAGATTGTTTTGTTGGTTGATTTATAGCCAAACATTATTTACCATGGTAAATTCTAAACTAACCAAGCTAACAAAACACTTCACAAATACACCAAGCAAGCAAAAAAATTCATTTCCTCTCTTTTCTTCATGAAGCTCTCGGCTTCTTTCTTAGAAAAAGGGAAGTCCAAGCTCCTCCACTTGCTAATTTACAAGGTAATTATCCTAGCTTCTCCTAGTTAAGTTACATACTTCCTAGGAATCTTAGCTTCAAAATCCTTTCCTAGCATTTCCTATAAATCATTCAAGAAGATGGTGAATAGTACTTTCTTGAAATTAATTTTTGTATTCTTGATTTCTTTGAAAGATCAAGGTTGTAGGAGGTTAGATTAAGGCTTCCATGGGCATTCCAAGGATCTTTCATGGATTAAAAGCTTCAAGGAAGGTATAACTCTTCATGATCTTAGTCTTAAGTTTTGTTGTTTGGATTTCCTAATGTTTAGATGATGGGTTAGTCTAATGGGTGTGTAATCATGTTTAGAGCTTTGTTTAGTAAGTGGTTTTGTTGATTTTGTAGTTTGGAGTGATACTTGTTGGATTTAAAGTTCTTGGCCACATTTTTGACTTGGTTTAGATGAATAAGTTGAGATATTGAGTAATGGTTGAATGATATTGTATTGTGGTTGAATGATGGTGGAATGGTGATGATTGTGGGTTGTTTGTGAATTGAATTGGAGTTGTACGAAATTGGTAATCGCGTAAACATAGCCGTCGTAATGTCCGATTACCCTAGACTTTTTTTGTTCTTCACATTAGGACCCGTGAACTCACTGTTAGGTTTTGACCATTGCCATGATTAGATAGTTCATGTTACGAGCTTCGTTTTGATATGTGGTTCGTTTGAATCCGATGTACGGTTTAGGAGAAACGACCATTTTAAGTAACGGCGTTTCGTGACCGAACCATTACCCCTCGCCTTATTTTGAAACCTTGGTTAAGGACTTTAAATGACTAATTGGGGTATGAAACAATTATGTTAAGTGGATTAGGCAGTTGGTAAGGTACTCGCGAAAGAATCGCTTTAAAATTCTTAATGGTTAATTTATTAAAAATGGTGGAGCCGAGGGTACTCGAACGACTTAGGTGATTCGTTAAGCATAGGAGTGACCATAAGCGAACGTTAGGGTTCAATTGGTTAAAGTCTAGTTTCTTAAGCGACCGGGGTTTAATTCCAACTTATGTTGTTGTTCATAGGTTATCGGACCCACTCTAAGCTTAAGTCTATCCGGGAGCACTCAGGCAAGTTTTCTACCTGTTATACTGTTGTGGTGATGTAAAAATGTATATGCATTATCTTGTGATAAAAGCATATTGGTTAATTAGCAAATTTTACGATATATTGAAGCATGCTGAGATGGTATATATATGCATGTCTGTTTCGTAATCTGGTTATCTATCTGTTGATTTCAATGCTTATAAGTTGCATAATACCTATGCTAGAGATAAGCAGTAGTTGCGTATACCCTTAGGATAGGGGACCTAAAGGTGAACATTTTCTAAAACCGGGAGTGGATGTTCCCGAGTATATATATATATATTTATATATATATCTATATATATTGATATAGTTTCAAAACTATTAATCGAATAAGGTTTATTCGATAGCTTTATTTATTTAATGAATATTACTTTGAGTATTCATTTGAGGACTTATGACTCCGCTTATTTATTTAATGAATATTAGTTTGAATATTCATTCGAGGACTTATGACTCGGTTTATTTTATTTAATGTATATTAGTTGAATATTCATTCGAGGACTTATGACTCTGTTTATTCTATTTAATGAATATTAGTTGAATATTCATTCGAGGACTTATGACTCCGTTTATTTTATTTAATGAATATTATTTTGAATATTCATTTGAGGACTTATGACTCCGCTTATTTATTAAATAATATTCTTTATTTTATTAAAGAATAATATTTCGATAATCAAACTTATTTTCGATTATTCAAATAAAGATAGTACTTTCGTATAAGTATATCTTTGGTTATTTAATATTCATTTCAAGTATGAGTTGTAAAACTTCTACTTCAAATTAATTATATAGAGATTATTCTTATGGGAATATTATTTAAATAATAATATTCAGATATTTTCTAATATATCGGGACTGATTTATTTCATTAAATTAGCATTACTCCAAACACTCTTTAAAGTGTTTTTGAGTCTTCAAAATGATTTTTAAAAGTTAGAGCGGATCCCAAAACTCACTTTTATATTTAAGATCTTCCTTTTAAAGGGGATTTAAATACTCGCTCAAAACTTGAGGGATCCGGCTCTGTGGTGTATTTTATATTTGCAACGAGGTTGTTATTTTGACAAATGAATTGATTACTTACCCAATGTTCGGGAAGTAAGTCCATCTATTGAGTCGGCATAAGCAACATGGGCTCAGTGGGCGTCCATGAAAGTGTAAGTGGCTCAGTGGGAGTCCATCAAATGCGTAAGTGGCTGAGTGGCAGTCCAACATAAGGTCCTATTGCGACCAGGGTGATGACCAGTGGGGAATTCGTCCATCTACTAGAAGAAAAGGTTACTTATTGGTATCTTTGCCTGATCAACAAGATATCAGGTTTATGCCAAGGTTTTCTCCATTCCAAATTCATTGGATATTACAACTCTGTTTATAATTTTCAGAACAAAGGTTTTCAAGGAGTGTATGAAATGTATATATATATAGGTGTGTATATATATATATATCAGGACTTAATGAAGTATTTCGTAACTTCATTATTTATAATGATATTTCAAAGATTGAATCTATTCAAGTCTTATCTTGTAGTCTCATCAGTGTGATGAACTTTTGAAACTAGTTATAACCTGAACGGTGGTAGTTCAAGTAGTATTCGGAAAAGATATAAGTATATTGGAGTATCTTGTAATTTCATCTTTTCAACTTATATCTGGTTAATGATTATCTTATGCATGACAAAGATTTTCACAAAAATGTTGAGACAAGGTTAGATATATGAGATCACCTTGCAACGATATTTTTATACAGTTATAAACTGGAACTTTGTGTATATTATGCATGGAAGAGGACTTCCAAGCTTTCGAAAAGTATATATATATACATATATACTGAATATTTTGCGACTTGGTCACGTTAAGATATCAACTTGGTTCATTTCTTCTTAACCAAGACTTTCTTGAGTACTATGAGAATGCTCATATATTGTTAATTATTATACATATTATTTCGGTGGGCTTGTTGCTCACCCTTGCTTTCTTCTTTCATCATACAATAACAGATAGACAAGATGAACAGGATCAAGCTCCCAATTCGCGAGCGGATAGGAAACCTTCCGCAGTTTCCTGTAGGCGTTGATGCCGCCGTAGCTGAGGTAGGAACTACCAATAGGCTAGGTTTTCAACTATTGATGTACCAGGCTTGTGTATATTATGAATTGTAATAATGGCAAAGAATATGTAAATTTATTCAGTAACCCTTTTGAGGTGTAATGACTTATAATTGTGGAATAAAATGACTTGTGTTATTTTTGGTATTCATCTCTGAGACTATAATCTTGTGGTGTGTGTTATATTGTGGGATCACAGTACGCAGTAGTTGGTTGACTGTTAAGATTAAGTATTGATAAGGGAAATGGAACTCATGACAACCCGAATCCCCGACCCCGGATTTGGGGGTGTTACAGAAGTGGTATCAGAGCTAAGCGTTATAAACCTCAGAGATGATATGACGTTAAAATAATAAGTTCACTAAGATAATAAGAACTCTTGCCAAGTTCATAGTCGGGCTACCTAACGTAGTACTGATAGTTAAAACCCTTAGGGGAACCCTTATAAATATCGTGATAGAGGCGTAGTTCATTATCGTATATGGTAGCGGGACTCCGAACCCTGAGGTTGAGGAGCAACAACGCGATGATATTTTATTAGGTATTGGAGATCAGATTGTGGATCCGATAGAGCGTCCTAACACGGGACCGGATGATGTTCATATTGAGGATGTAGCGGTTAAGGATGTTGTCCTAGAAGGATTATTACTGAGAAGGATGCCGTGAAGGATCCTGACAAGAATGAATAAAGGACCACTGAGGAATTGATGACCATGGTTAGGGCGACTACCAGAGGTAGGATTGGTCGGTCACTACCGGGAGTTCCTTCAAGTTTGTAAAGATAGTAGCCCCGTTAACGCGGCTTACTCGTAAGACTGAGAAGTTCGAATGGATAGAGAAATGCGAGAACATCTCTTAAGAACTGAAGCGAAAGTTGGTGACGGCCCCTATGTTGGCGTTACCAGATGGAAAAGGAGATTTTGTGATTTGTAGTGACGCTTCGCATAAGGAATTAGGGTGCTTCTTATACAGCATAACAAGGTAATCGCGTACGCGTCAAGACAATTAAGGGAATATAAAATTCGATATCCCCACCCATGAGCTTGGGCTCGTGGCAATAGTTTTGCCCTAAAGATTGGAGGCACTACTTGTATGGAGAGAAGTGCGAGATTTACACAAGCCATAAGTGCTCTAGTGCATCTTCACGCAGAAAGAGCTCAACATGCGCCAGAGGAGGTGGTTAGAGCTAATCAAGGATTATGATTATGAGATTCTTTATCATCCAGTGAAAGCCAAAATGGTGGCTAATGCCCTTAGTATAAAGGAGAGACTCAAGATGAAAATGTCTTTGGGAGAGTTGATAAGAGATTTTGAGAAAATGGAAATAGAAGTGAAGGTAACCGGAGCCGGTACCGAAACGCTGTTTGAGATTGCAATACAGCCCAAATTATCGAAATAGATCGTATTGTGCCAAGAAAAAGTGATGAATGAAGGCAGAAAGTCAATGACTGGAGAAGAGATTAATACCAAGAAAGATGATAAGGGAATAATGAGGTATTCCTACGGAATTTGGGTTCCAAACGTTTAAGAGCTTAAGGACTGGATCTTAGATGAAATCCATAGCTCGAGGAATAAGATTTAGGGCAAACCCCGAATGTGATAGTCAGGGAGGTTGCCATTAAGAAAGAAGGAGCCCATAACATAATGAAGTGGAAAACAAGGATTTTAACGTATAAGATAACCCCAAGTATGGGAGAAGGATGAAACATTTCATACTAAGGAAACAGAAAGTCGAGTAAGGAAAGGAGACCCGAGACGGTACTCCTATACGGCAATTCATGGACCTGTCTAAAAAGAACTTAGACTATTATCCCTAACCACCACCCTGAGGAGACAGTACGGTGGGAAATTCTTTCAGGACCTTTAAGTCGCTAAACTCTCAAAGTTCCAAGGAACAAGCGAACCCAGTAGAGGCGAGAGCCTGGCTAAAGAAAATATAGGAATCATTTGAGATTCTAAATGATGGACGAATCACAAAAGACTGTTTTTGTCACTTACCCTCCTCAGAGAGAGGCCACCCGCTGGTGAAAGACCAAGAAAGGCACGGAGCCAGAGGATAGAATAAACTGATTAAAAGTTAGTCAATTGTTTTCGGGAAAGTAATTCCCAAGGTTATGGAGATAGTGTAAAAGCTTTAGAGCCAGAACAAAGGCGGACGAGTATGATAAAATATGAAGCTAAGTTGTAAAAGTTGTCAAGATTCGTTCTGATGACAAGAATCCCAGAACGATGTGATGTTTGAAGTCAATGATTAGTGGGTTCATGAAATAATGATAAGAGAAAGGAAAATAAAAAGAAACTGAAGTGGAAAGGAATATAAAGGCAATAGAGTTTGAGGAATGATAAGGGAGTTGGGTATGAGGAAACCCTAAAGACTCGTAGCAATAGAAAGAGAAAAGTATGTAATCGTCAGGATGAGGGTGATTCACCATGAGTTAAAGTTGATGATTGAAGGAATAAGAGATACATATATTTTATCCCCTGTAAGTTGGGAGGATTCGAGGAAACCTTGAGATAGTTCAAAGGATAAATAATGAGACGCGGATAGACTGAGGAGACAAGGAAGTAAGAAATTAGGAAAACTGGATGAAGTAAGTGACCTTCAAGAATGTGAAGTGTAAGACCGGTGGCTTGATACCCAGAAAGGGAGACGCCAGGTATGAAAGATATCCCAACATTGAGATGACTGTTGAGATAAACAACAAAAGTAAATAAGGAATTATTAAGAAGAAGTTCATGTTGAACACGACCAATATCTTCCTAAACATCCTTGTTATCGTTACCAAATTAGGCAGGAAAAGCGGATAACTGTTGTTATCTTTTGGAGGCCATATTGATTGACCTCATTTTAAATACAGATGTTATTGTAAAATTAGGCATATACTATCGAGGTGGGAATGATTGAATAAGACACCCTCATCAGGGATATATGACTTGATTTATCCATGGAAGGATGCATGTACTTTTTCTAAAGGTGGAATTAAGGATAAAACATCGATAACTTAAAATGAATCCTAGGGGAATGCATAAAGGTTGGCATTTCACCCTTAATAGGGATAGTATGAGTTTGACAATATGAATTGGAAAGGATTAAGGTAATAACAACCTTTAAGAATCAGTGGAGAAATTTTTCAGAAATATATAGACAATGATTCTGGTAATAATAAATGGTATCTTGATATGCCCTGTATCTAGGGAATACAGGAGGAACGATTCAAGGATAACCTTAGAGGTTTTACAAGGAGAAAGTTAATATTCAAAATTCTCAAGAATAGAAATGTTGATAAAGGAAATATGACGTAATTATAATGATGCCAAGTGGGGCACGTGTTAAACCACGAGAAAGTATGGATCGAACCAGTAAAGGTCGAAATTGTTCAGGGCAATTAGGACCTAAGATAAAAGATGTTCTAAATATGATTGAGAGTCAGTCGTGACAGTGATTAACCTCTAAAGACTGAGGCAATAACTTATGGAAAAATGGTGATATTTTTTTTTACTCATCAGATTTTAAGGAAAATATCTTCACATAAGCAGTGATTGAAATGAGGTAGAAAATTTATTTGGAGGTGGTTAAAATGACATTGACTGTAAGGAAATTTTACTATCAGGAAAGGCCAAAGAGGTGGCCGACACCTTAAAGGTAAGAGGATAATTATAGACGCTTGTGCCAAAGGAATACAGTGATGATGGTTAAAGCTGTGAAGGTTGTATTATGGTTTGGAAGATTGACATTCCTTTTGATGACTGTGTAATACCCAACCGTAATAGTAGTTGGTAAAGGTTTAACTCGTGTCATCGCCATGAGCGGGCTATCTATCTCAGAAGGTACTATCTTGAGATAAGCCAGGACCATGTTTCAAAAAGGACTAGACGAACCTTTGAGTTAAGTCTTCTATTTAAGGCATATGATTAAGAATGGTATTAACCTGCTATCATTGCTTTGATTGAAACTCTTCTGCAATTTTATCTGCTTCATGTCATGAAAGTACGTCAGAATTTGGAGTGTTCTTCATGAATTATGAATGTTGATTATGTTAACTCCTTAGAAGAATGCTATACGACATGTATGGACTCCGTATGGTTAGATATTAAGATTTCATGGAAAGTGAATGACGATAGTAGGTCAGTGGTGGACCATAGTAATGTAGCAATGATTCTACGAGTAATGAGCTGATTACAACCGTGAGAGTTGTATTGGAATGGATGTTGAGATTGAGTACCACTAATCGGGTCGTGTTGACGTATAAGTTATCTTTGATAGAAAAACTAGGTCGATTATTTACCTATTGAATATTTATTCCTTCTTATCAATAGAGAGTCGTATTACTATACGAGGAAGGTTGCAGTGCAAGCATAGAATTCTAGTAACGATGATGTCTAGAATGAGATCCCAGATTCGATTTTCGATATCGAGGGAGTTTCAAAGGTGATTGTGTAGAAGCTCGTGGAAGAGCATGGGTCCATAGAATGATGGACGGAATAGAGAAAATATTTAGGCATGTGAAATACGATGTTATAATACTTGATGTTGATATAAATATATATATGTTTTGTTCTCCTATGACAAACCTCTATAGTTCAGAGGTAGATTCCAAGCCAGATATTTTATGGCAATAAATTTTTTACGTATATAAAATTCTCTTCAGTTCGTTCTTTTCTCTTCTTTTCATTTCATGTAAGCTGAGAAGAACAACCCTTCCAGAAGGGGAGGTATTGCCCAATGACTATCTATCTGTGTGATAGAAGCCTAGTAGGATACCACATGTTGTTTAATTGCTTGTCAAGTACTAAAGGCTAGCCACCTTTTGTACTAACTATGCAATAGAACAAGTGTTCATGATCATAGTGATCTCTCAACAAATTCCTTTACTTCTATATGATTGATCAAATTTTGGAAAATAGAAACAGCTGAAAAAGGAGTAGTAAAGTTATGGTGGTATTCGGAATGGAAACACATTCATGATACCAAGGTTGACGTGGTTATTAAAAGGTTATAGAACGCTAACGAGCAAAAGTATAACCAGTTTAATATTAGGAACGGAAGGTAGTAGCGATTACGAACTGGAAAAGAATGGGTATTGAGAAGCAAAAGCTCTAATGCTAAAAGCTATAATGAGAGTCTGTGCAATAGACTTGAAAGAATTTGGAATGATCACTTAATGCGGATTGAGTTTTCTCACGACAATAGATCATATGTCATTATCGAGATGTCGCCTTATGAGATCCTTGAGGGAAGACAATGTCAATCTCCCTTATGTTAGGATGAAGTTGTAGAGCGCAAGTTGCTCGGACCCGCAGTAGTCCAAAGGACCAGGGATATAATAGATCTAATCAGAGGACGGCTGGAAGTAACCCAAGATGGACATAAGAGGTATGCTGATTTGACTCGAAAGGACAAAGAGTATGAAATAGGGGACCTGGTAATGTTATAGGTATCCCTTGGAAATGATTGATGAGGTTCAGAAAGAAAGGAAAGCTAAGTCAACAAATTGTTGGACCCTTGGATATATTAAGACGTATTGGGAAGTTAGCATATGAGCTAGCCCTACCCCCGAACATGTAGCAAGTCATAACGTGTTTCACGTATCAATGTTAAGGAAGTGTAATTCGGATGCCAGATAAATAGGGGCATATGAGCGCATAGACATGCAACCAGACGTAACCTATATGGAGCAACCAGAAAGGGTTATAGATTGAAAAAGGAACAAGTGCTTAGGAGAAGGGTTATCAAACTATTCAGAGTTTGATGGAAGAACCACAATGAGGGAAAATTTACTTGAGAGTTAGAAAGTGCAATGCTAAGAAAGTATCCCTATTCATTTTCTATCTGATTCTGGGACAGAATCCTTTTAAGGAGGGGAGACTGTAATAACCCCAATTTTTGGAATTTTTTTGAAACCCTTATGAATAGTGATTTTGCTGATTATGCTGAATAAGAAAAACTTTTCATGCCACACTATGTAGGGTTTCTTTTATTGTTATTCTGAGATCTTATTAGTACTCTATATGATATATAAATGTATGTAAAGATCGTCAGAATCCAAATTCGAACACTTTGATTTTTCCCGGAAATCAACCAGATACAGAAAGAATTGAGTATAAGGTAACATGATAAAAAGGATTTAAATTCAAGGATTTTAAGAGAGGATCATAAATGGAATATAAAATATTGAGAAAGGTTTAGGGGAAGCCCAAATAATAAGATCCCAGATATGATCCCTCGAACGATAAACGCGAACGAAAGTTAAGTGAACCGTAAAACAAATAAGCGACCAAGAGACAAGCTTGTACAAGAAGCCAAGGATTGTGACATCATCAAACCACAAGACAAAGACATGTGGCAAATGGATGACATAAGAAAGGTGACATAAGCATGACAAGTGAGATTGTTTTGTTGGTTGATTTGTAGCCAAACATTATTTACCATGGTAAATTCTAAACTAACCAAGCTAACAAAACACCACACAAATACACCAAGCAAGCAAAAACATTCATTTCCTCTCTTTTCTTCATGAAGCTCTCGGCTTCTTTCTTAGAAAAAGGGAAGTCCAAGCTCCTCTACTTGCTAATTTACATGGTAATTATCCTAGCTTCTCCTAGTTAAGTTACATACTTCCTAGGAATCTTAGCTTCAAAATCCTTTCCTAGCATTTCCTATAAATCTTTCAAGAAGATGGTGAATAGTACTTTCTTAAAATTAATTTTTGTGTTCTTGATTTCTTTGAAAGATCAAGCTTGTAGGAGGTTAAATTAAGGCTTCCATGGGCATTCCAAGGATCTTTCATGGATTAAAAGCTTCAAGGAAGGTATAACTCTTCATGATTTAGTCTTAAGTTTTGTTGTTTGGATTTCCTAATGTTTAGATGATAGGTTAGTGTAATGGGTGTGTAATCATGTTTAGAACTTTGTTTAGTAAGTGGTTTTGTTGATTTTGGAGTTAGGAGTGATACTTGTTGGATTTAAAGTTCTTGGCCACATTTTTTACTTGGTTTAGATGAATAAGTTGAGATATTGAGTTATGGTTGAATGATATTGTATTGTGGTTGAATTATGGTGGAATGGTGATGATTGTGGGTTGTTTGTGAATTGAATTGGAGTTGTACGAAATTGGTAATCGCGTAAACATAGTCATCGTAATGTCCGATTACCCTAGACTGTTTTTGTTCTTAACATTAGGACCCGTGAACTCACTGTTAGGTTTTGACCATTGCCATGATTAGATAACTCATGTTACGAGCTTCGTTTTGATATGTGGTTCGTTTGAATCCGATGTACGTTTTAGGAGAAACGACCATTTTAAGTAACGGCGTTTCACGACCAAACCATTACCCCTTGCCTTATTTGGAAACCTTGGTTAAGGAATTTAAATGACTAATTGGGGTATGAAACAATTATGTTAAGTGGATTAGGCAGTTGGTAAGGTACTCGTGAAAGAATCGCTTTAAAATTCTTAATAGTTAATTTATTAAAAATGGTGGAGCCGAGGGTACTCGAACGACTTAGGTGATTCGTTAAGCATAGGAGTGACCATAAGCGAACGTTAGGGTTCAATTGGTTAAAGTCTAGTTTCTTAAGCGACCGGGGTTTAATTTTAACTTATGTTGTTGTTCATAGGTTATCAGACCCACTCTAAGCTTAAGTCTATCCGGGAGCACTCAGGCAAGTTTTCTACCTGTTATACTGTTATGGTGATGTATATATGTATATGCATTATCTTGTGATAGATGCATGTTGGTTAATTAGCAAATTTTGCGATATATTGAAGCATGCTGAGATGGTATATATATGCATGTCTGTTTCGTAATCTGGTTATCTATCTGTTGATTTCAATGCTTATAAGTTGCATAATACCTATGCTAGAGATAAGCAGTAGTTGCGTATACCCTTAGGATAGGGGACCCAAAGGTGAACATTTTCTAAAACCGGGAGTCGATGTTCCCGAGTATATATATATATATATATATATATATATATATATATATATATTGATATAGTTTCAAAACTATTAATCGAATAAGGTTTATTCGATAGCTTTATTTATTTAATGAATATTACTTTGAATATTCATTCGAGGACTTATGACTCCGCTTATTTATTTAATGAATATTAGTTTGAATATTCATTAGAGGACTTATGACTCGGTTTATTTTATTTAATGAATAGTAGTTGAATATTCATTCGAGGACTTATGACTCTGTTTATTCTATTTAATGAATATTAGTTGAATATTCATTCGAGGACTTATGACTCCGTTTATTTTATTTAATGAATATTATTTTGAATATTCATTTGAGGACTTATGACTCCGCTTATTTATTAAATAATATTCTTTATTTTATTAAAGAATAATATTTCGATAATCAAACTTATTTTCGATTATTCAAATAAAGATAGTACTTTCGTATAAGTATATCTTTGGTTATTTAATATTCATTTCAAGTATGAGTTGTAAAACTTCTACTTCAAATTATTTATATAGAGATTATCCTTATGGGAATATTATTTAAATAATAATATTCAGATATTTTCTAATATATCGGGACTTATTTATTTCATTAAATCAGCATTACTCCAAACACTCTTTAAAGTGTTTTCGAGTCTTCAAAATGATTTTTAAAAGTTAGAGCGGATACCAAAACTCATTTTTATATTTAAAATCTTCCTTTTAAAGGGGATTTAAATACTCGCTCAAACCTGAGGGATCCGGCTCTGTGGTGTATTTTATATTTGCAACGAGGTTGTTGTTTTGACAAATGAATTGATTACTTACCCAACGTTCGGGAAGTAAGTCCATCTATTGAGTCGGGCATAAGCAACATGGGCTCAGTGGGCGTCCATGAAAGTGTAAGTGGCTCAGTGGGAGTCCATCAAATGCGTAAGTGGCTGAGTGGCAGTCTATCATAAGGTCCTATTGCGACCAGGGTGATGACCAGTAGGGAATTCGTCCATCTTCTAGTAGAAAAGGTTACTTATTGGTATCTTTGCCTGATCAACAAGATATCAGGTTTATGCCAAGGTTTTCTCCTTTCCAAATTCATTGGATATTACAACTCTGTTTATAATTTTCATAACAGAGGTTTTCAAGGAGTGTATGAAATGTATATATATATATAGGTGTGTATATATATATCAGGACTTAATGAAGTATTTCGTAACTTTATTATTTATAATGATATTTCAAAGATTAAATCTATTCAAGTCTTATCTTGTAGTCTCATCAGTGTGATGAACTTTTGAAACTAATTATAACTTGAACGGTGGTAGTTCAAGTAGTATTCAGAAAAGATATAAGTATATTGGAGTATCTTGTAACTTCATCTTTTCAACTTATATCTGGTTAATGATTATCTTATGCATGACAAAGATTTTCACAAAAATGTTGAGACAAGGTTAGATATATGAGATCACCTTCCAACGATATTTTTATACAGTTATAAACTGGAACTCTGTGTATATTATGCATGGAAGAGGACTTCCAAGATTTTGAAAAGTATATATATATACATATATACTGAATATTTCGCGACTTGGTCGCGTTAAGATATCAACTTGGTTCATTTCTTCTTAACCAAGACTTTCTTGAGTACTATGCGAATGCTCATATATTGTTAATTATTATACATATTATTTCGGTGGGCTTGTTGCTCACCCTTGCTTTCTTCTTTCATCATACAACAAAAGATAGACAAGATGAACAGGATCAAGCTCCCAATTCGCGAGCGGATAGGAAACGTTCCGCAGTTTCCTGTAGGCGTTGATGCCGCCGTAGCTGAGGTAGGAACTACCAATAGGCTAGGTTTTCAACTATTGATGTACCAGACTTATGTATATTATGAATTGTAATAATGGCAAAGAATATGTAAATTTATTCAGAAACCCTTTTGAGGTGTAATGACTTATAATTGTGGAATAAAATGACTTGTGTTATTTTTGGTATTCATCTCTGAGACTATAATCTTGTGGTGTGTGTGTATATTGTGGGGTCACAGTACGCAGTAGTTGGTTGACTGTTAAGATTAAGTATTGATAAGGGAAATGGAACTCGTGACAACCCGAATCCCCGACCCCGGATTTGGGGGTGTTACATTATTACAAACTACTTATTCAACATCTAACACACTCTAACTTTATTCAGCAACTCATCAGACCTCATGGTCTGATACAAACTACCTCAGAGGAGCCGGGTCCTGAAGGGCGCGGGAACACGTGTATGTCTAACTAGTCTTATAGGCATCTTTGAGATAAACATAACAGTTTGCAAGGGTGAGCATAATCACTCAGCAGTACCAACACACGAATAACGAAATAAAATAGTAATGTAAAAATAATAGGAACAGAGCTGTAATCATGTCATCAACATTATATAATGAAAATCAGAGATAACTGGATATCACTAACTAGCATGCTTTATCAAAACAACGTAGTAGTGTGCTGTGTAAGAACCAGAGTCCAATTTTAGCATGCTATGCACATTTATAAACCGTTGCATAAACTACTTATACCATCGCAGGAATCACAAAGTCAAATTAGATACGTAACGGATATGTGAAGACAGTTGATCAGGCTATCAACACTAGACGGCTTTAACTGTCATCCCATTTACCTGTTCCGGAACTCAGAGACTAGCTAGGTCTCTGATCTGCTGGACTAATCGGTTATATATTGCGCGCAACCGAATTAGCCTCTTACGCCACCTCAATAGGCCTAATCTGGCCCCAATGTATCCCATATCAGATCGTTTTATCCAGTTTTCAAAACACTTGTACCTATCTCATTTCAAAACCATTCATTTTACCAACACACATATAAAATCCAGTTCGCAAATCATTTCGTTTGAGATAGGTACCTTTCGAAGTTACTTTTCCCCAAAACAATTTGAAAAATAGTGATTTATAACTACAGGGGGTACGTAACTTAAAACGTTTCTGTTCCATTATGATAATAAAACATTTAGCTATTCATACGTACTGAACCATAAAAGAATGGTCAGGGGTACTTGCCTTGCAATGCTCTACAAAACCCTAAGTAACTTTCACGCTAACTTCAGTCCTGGGAAAGCTCGACTGGGATCTACAAATACAGAGTACCCTAATCAGTTATACCGACATGCTTGATATCCTCAAATCCTAATAACCCAATCTGATACCCCGACTCGTATAGTTATTATACACATAGTGACGTAATCACGTAATCTGATCACAAATAGGGGTAACACATATAATATAAATACGTACATTTACAAGTACATTTTTAGAAAATTTTGGCAGCAACTCCTTTGTTTATAAGTCTACCTGTCGATTACACTCGACGCCAACAATCGAAACATTCCACAAATTTCATTCCAATACCAATTCCACACTCACTTATCTATTTACGTACAATTCAAATATACGATTTATTTTCGAAAACATTTTATACAAATCATTTTATTTATTTATAAAATTTAGGACTCAAAATAACATCATCACCGTCCACCGTCTGCTCGTAACGAGTCATCGCGGTACGGCGGCAAAATTCTCGGGGCACTCGATTACTCGAATTCCAACGCGAAAATTTCACTGATTACAAAATAATTTTCCCCGCACGAATTATGACATCACGAATAATTATTCATAATTAATTCCTGCTGAAAATCAATTAATAATTAGTAAAAATATTAATTCAAATTAACTAGAATCAAACAACATGAAACAAACAATCCCTACACACGGCCACACGCACGCACGATGCGTGCAACAACAACACAACACAGGCGGGTCGCCTCGCCGGACGAAACCGTCGGCAACCAAAAACGGAGGAACCAACAACAATAAGAAACTAAACATCCATACTCACTGACTGCATGCATATATATATATTCACAATAAATTAAGCACAGAACCGAGCACCAATCGGAAAAAAAAGAAGAACAAGAACAACAGCGGTGAAACTCACCGGAAACGGTCGAGAAACAGAGGAATAGAGACGAAGAAGAAACGGGAAGGAGGAGGGTGGAGATTCAGTCGAAGAAACGAAGCAAGGGAGGGAGAATCGAGAGGATTCGAGAGATGCAGCCGAGAGAGAAAAGAGAGAGTGATGTTTATGAATCAATATAACAGCCACACGTGTCCTGTGAAATGGGATACATGTTAATTTATTAACACGTGTCCTTGAATTCCCGGAACCCAATTTTAATACCGACTTTACATTTTTAACGATCAATATATAATTTAAAATATATCGAAATAAATCCCGACTAATCTGAAAAGATCAGAAATATTCCGAAATAATTAAAAACATAGTTTTCGAAATTTTAAATCAAATTTTGAAATGCACTTTATACCCGCTCTTTAATAATCAAACGAAATGACGCACGGTTGAAACGAATCCCGAAAATTTCCAAAATAATTTTAAAATTCTCAGAATAATACGAACTTAATAAAATATGAGTTTCACGATTTTTAAAAATTTCTATAATTAAATATGGATTTTACAAACAAATACACTCATAAAATCATTTAAAAATAAATAATTAGTGAAATATTATTTTCTCAATTTTGTAAAGTTCTAAAAATAATTATTGAAATTATAAAATTATAAAACCAATTTTAGAAATAATCCAGATATTTATGAAATTAAAACTATATTAAAATCACTTTTACAAGCGAAATAAAATCGTATAACTCAATAATAAAGCATATAGTTTAATCCCACATATCAACACATTACACATAAATAAATAACGATCAATAACTGCTGCCAAAAATCATTACACACATTTATTTAATTATTTAAACCTTTATTACACTTTGAAAATATTAAAATAAAAGAATATACACGAGTCATTATACATGTTGTGTTTGATGATAAAAATATTGAAGGACTGCAAGATGGAGATTTCCATGAAAGCCTCAAGTTTGGTAATGTTGAGATGAGTTATGATGATAGTGATGATGAAAGTGATCAAGAAATCATATCTAAAGATAATGCAGAAAAATCTACAACTCATGAAGCACACAACTCATCATCCGTCGAAAGACCAAGTGCACCATCCGTCGAAAGATAATCTACATCATCCATCGAAAGGCAAAGATCAACATCCGTTGATCCATCAATAGGATTTGAAAGCCAATAGAGATCACAAGCAAAAAATTACCGCAACTTCAAGTCAAAGATCCACAAACTCAGCGGGAGTTTCTTCAAATCAAAACTCAGTCACACATCAAGACAACTATGAGGCCTCTTCATCTAAAGATAATCTACCACAAAAGAGAAAATGGACTAGAGATCACCCTTTTGAACTAATTATTAGTGATGCATCTTCAAGAGTGCAAACAAGGAAAGCAAATTAAGAAGAATGTCTGTATAGCAGCTTCCTATCTCATGAAGAACCTAAAAAAGTAGAAGAAGCTATGTTGGATCCTGGTTGGGTTTTAGCTATACAGGAGGAGCTAAACCAATTTGAGAGGAATAAAGTTTGGAAGCTAGTACCCAAGCCTAAAGAAAAGAATCCTATTGACACCAAGTGGGTATTCAGAAATAAGATGGATGAAAATGGCATGGTAGTCAGGAACAAAGCTGGATTGGTTGTTAAGGGCTATTATCAACAAAAAGGAATAGATTTTGATGAAACTTTTGCTCCTGTTGCAAGACTTGAAGCCATCAGAATTTTCTTGGCCTATGCATCCCATGCAAATTTCAAGGTCTACCAAATGGATGTCAAGAGTTCCTTTCTGAATGGAGATTTGGAGGAGGAAGTCTATGTAAGTCAGCCTCCTGGTTTTGAAGATCCAAAATTTCCAAAATATGTCTACTATCTTTTGAAGGCAATTTATAGACTAAAGCAAGCACCTAGAGGCTGGTATGACACTTTCTCAAAGTAACACTTAGAATCATTTCACAAGTGGTACTGTTGATAAAAATTTATTCTATAGAAATGTTAATGTCTCTAGTATACTTGTTCAAATTTATGTCGATGATATTATATTTGGCTCTACAGATGAAAAACTTTGCAAAAAGTTTCCAAATTGATGCAAAGTAAATATGAAATGAGCATGATGGGAGAACTAACTTACTTTCTTGGTTTACAAGTTAAGGAAGTTAGTGTTAAAATATTCATTAGTCAAACCATGTATATTTATGATCTTTTGAAGAAGTTTGACTTAATGGATTGCACATCTGCAGAAACTCCCATGACCAGTACAACTAAACTTGAATTAAACACTACTGAAAAGTCTGTAGATATTTCAAGTTATAGAGGCATGGTCGGCTCACTTTTATATTTAACAGCCAGTAGACCAGATATAATGTTTGCTACCTGTCTTTGTGCTAGATTTCAAGCTGATCCTAGAGAATCTCATTTAGTAGCTATTAAAGGAATTTTCAGATATCTCAAAGGAACTCCAAAACTTGGCATTTGGTATCCTATAGATTCGGTTTTGATCTAACTGGTTATTCAGATGCATATTATGCAGGTTGTAAAATTGATAGAAAAAGTACAACAGGAACCTGTCAATTTCTAGGAAATAAGCTAGTATAATGGTTCAGTAAAAGGCAAAATTCAGTCTCTACTTCTACAGATGGGCTGAAAATATTGCTGCTGGTAGTTGTTGTGCACATATTTTATGGATGAAAAATCAACTGGTGGACTATGGTCTATAGATGAATAAGATTCCTATTTTCTGTGACAACACAAGTGCCATTGCAATTACTGAAAATCCAGTACAACATTCAAGGACCAAGCACATTGACATCAAGTATCACTTCATTAGAGAACATGACATGAATGGTACAGTGGAACTTCATTTTGTTCCAAGTGAGAAGCAACTTGCAGACAACTTTACCAAGACACTTGATGAATCCACCTTTACTAGGTTGGTAAGTGAGTTAGGTATGCTTAACTACTCTTAATTTATTTTGATGTCTAAGCAAATTGAAATGCAACCAAAGTAAAATTTGATGCTTAGTGTTAAAGATGAAATTTTGGCTAAGTCAGAATTTACATCTCGACGGATGTTCATTTTCCGTTGAAAATGAATATCTGTTGAATCTCATTATCCGTTAGGGTATCAAACATTACTTTGGGTACTTTTACCCTTATCCGTAGAATTATTCTCAAACTTAGCCGTTAATTCTAAATATTATCTGTCGAATTTACTTACATCATGTATGTATATTTCAACGGATAATTTTAGAATTTTGACAGTTTTCCTTATTTTTTAAACGGCTATTTTGGCCCAATTTGATTGGTTACTTTATTTTTTACAGTTTATATCTGAGTAAGTATAAAAGCTTATTTCATTTCTATTTTTTACTTTTATCTTTCTCAAGCAATTTCTCTAACTCTCTTCTTCTCCAAAAGCAAATACTTCCTTTGTGCAACTAATTTTAATCACAACAATGGCACCCGTAGTCAAAATCATGTCCTCAACTGGGTATGTTTATAAATAGAACAACTTCGTGGCTTTGGTGAACAAGCAAATTCCGGCATATGAAGACTATAACAAATGATGGACTTCATCCTGAATTGTAAACTGATTTATGCCATGCTTGAGTCTCCAACCATTTACTGTGAAGTTGTCGAGGAAATTTGGACTATAGCAGTGTTCAACTCAAAGGACAAAACCATTACCTTCTCTCTCAAAGTTAGTGAACATTGTATTAACTGTGACACAATTGAAAAGTGCTTTAAACTGCCTGAAAATAACACACTTGCTCCACACACCGACACTGATATGAGTAACATGCTAATTTCTATGAGTTATGTTCTTAATGTCACTAAGTTAGGTGATGTTAGGAGAATGGGTCTTAGGAAAGAATGGAGCTTTCTTTGTGATTCCATTATTAAGGTGTTTTCTGGTAAAGTTAGCAACTTTGATGCTATGACTTATTCACTTGTTAACATGCTTTATATACTTTTAAGTGATAAGTATTTTAATTTCAGTACATCTGTCATGTATGAATTAGAGAGTAAGTTAGGAGATATAAAGAAGAGGTTTAGGAACATCTATTATGCTAGATTCTTTATGATGTTAGCTAATTTTGTTTTTGTGGATCTCTCAATTGAGAACCCAACAAAAAAGTTAGATTCTTGGGTCCAAGAGAGAAGAATTATTGTTGACCTGAACAGGGTAAATCATCACAAGGATGTTCCCCTTGTTTACATGCCAATTATGGAACATCCTCAGGTAAGTGAGGTAAATATTTTTGTCCCTACTACTTCTCAACCACCAGTTTTTTTGCAATCAATTTTGGTTATGGCACCTGTGACAGTGACCAAACAGGTTCCTACCCAAGCTACAAAACCAAGAATTTCAAAATCCAAGTCAAAGAAAGCCCCCTCTAGTTTCTGTCAAAAGAAGCTAGTTGTAACATCCACTAAGAACCAAGAGGGGAGTGTGAAGGGAAGTAAGTCTGGTGAGGGTCGGGGTGAACATAAAATAAGCCCTAAGAATAAGGAGGGAGAGGTGTGTGTGTAAGCCAACCTAGCCACACTGCAGTCTCCAAACAGACTATAGTGCTTAATAATGACTCAAGCTCATTACTAGTTTCATCCTCCCATAAGGATGTTACTATTGAAACAAGCTCTCAACCAAGAGCATAGGCCAAGAGGGTTAGGGACACAAGCTCACCCCAAACTTATGCTAGAAAGAAGAAATCTAAAACACTTGGGGATACATAGGTGCACACAATGTTCAAACTGCAGTAAAAGACTCAGTTACAACACCTTTTCAAAGTCAGATTGACGTGGCTCCTGTAAATATGGAGTCACAACCAAAATATTTAATAATAAAAGCACCTCACATACCAAACTCACCCACATACTCTTTGGATGTGGATATGATTCACACATCAATTCTTGATTCTCCATGTTTAACTCTCATGGACAAGCCAAAATCTACAGCAAGTAAGCATCATCTTTTAGATGATTTGTTGGTTCACTTGCCATTTCTTTCTAATTCTACTGTGAAATCTGTGCAAAATTTCAAATCAATCACCATAGATTTTACAGTAGTCTCTACTCCAAACTTTATCATTTTACTATCTCGACGGATATTCTTTATCCTTCGACTAGTGATTGTATCTCGGCGGATGTGCTTAACAGCAATCATCCGTTCAAACTCTCAACTACTACCTCGACGAATGTCTCTCATCTGTTGAAAATCACTGCAGCACTTCAAATTTCAACTAGTGTTAAAAGTGCAGATGATTTAGTAGTTGTACAATCACTCTTAGGATTGAGGGAAGGGAGTGAACAGAGTGAGAGGCTGAGTTGCTCTCTGGCAAAAGGAGAGCAAAAAAGTGAAAACATGCAAGCTATTTCTTCCAGCGTGGCAAAAGTGAGTGAGTGGATTCCCACCTTAGTAGGTGAAGGTGAGGGTGTGAGGGTGGGAAGCCATGGGGAGCCCTTGATGCAAGAAAATAGAGAAAATGAGAGAAAAACAGGTACTTAAGAATGGGAAGAGCCCATTGTTCATGAGTTGAGGTATGTCAATAAGGCTGAAAAGAAATAGCTATTTCAGCAAGATTATCAAGCTGTTTTAGACTGTGTTTCTTATGAAGCTGAGGCATTTACTCACCCTGTTCGAGCTTATCAAGTCTTGGTTGAACAAGCTGCTGAGAGAATTCTAAACTTGGTGCACACAACTGCTCTATGCAAAGGGCTAAGGATGCAATCTCTACCATGCCCTCCACAGCTTGTGATGATTTTGATTATCCAATTGGTGGTTCTGAGGATATGTTTGGGGATGAAGATGATGATGAAGGAGATTTCATTCAGATAGGGGGAGAAGCAGACCCCAACTCAAGTACAAACACTCCATCTTAGATGTTTATCAAAGAATGTGATGTGCACTATTTCAAATCAACTCTCTTTCACATAATTCAATATAATCAGACAGCTCTTCAAGCTACTACAAATGCTAATACCAAGAGACTTCATCAAGCACACCTTGAGTCTCCTCAACTGCACCAAATACAATCTCTTAAGCAAACTCAAGATATAACTGAGCTCAAGAAAGAAATTGGTCAAGTCAAAAAGGACATCACTGCAAAATTGGAGGCTACCTTTCCTAACACAACAATGTTAGATATCAACAAACAGCTAAGTAAAAACTCTGACCTAGTCAGCAAGGTGGACTCTTTAGACACGAGGCTCAAGACCCTGGAAACCTCAATTACTCCAATACAACTCCATCAAGCTCAACAAACTCTACTTTTTTAAAACTAGTGGTTGCACAAACCTCAACCTCCACTCAACTTGATGCTAACAATAAGGGGGGAAAAAGACTCTATCATTCCAATTAGTCAGGGAGAGTCAACCAGTGAGGGGGAGAAAGTGCTCAATATACAAGTTAGCAACACGATTGTTCCAGCAATTGCTTTCTCTAAGCCACCAGCTCTTGACAACATTGATCTGATCAAGATAAGAGCAGCTAAGTTGGAGTCAATTGACAAATGGAAGAAGCTTGATGTAGCAACAGCTGAGTTGGAATTAAATGAGAAATGGAAGAAGTTTGATGAAAACATCAAGAAGAAGTTTGGTCCAATTGAGAAGCAAGACAAAGTTTTCTCTCATTTCTCTCAATTGAGACCAATTTCAGCAAATCACATGAGCTTAGGGAACATGGAAAGAGGTCAACCCTCATCAATTAAATCTTTAAAGACCAATGTGATTTTTAAACCCAAGAGAAATTATCCAAAGAATTCATAAAAAAATCTATTGGACCTAATGTATGAAACCCCTAAGCCAGAGTAGAACAAGCTGCTTGGAAGCTCTATTGCTTTCTTCAAAGATCCTATACTCTGTCTCAAAGAAAAGAATAGCCAAAATCTACAGGAATGGGAAAATAATCTGTGTGGTTGCTGGACATTCACAGTTCGCAGATGCTAAGAAAGAATAAAAGGTGAGGCTCAATCAATAACAAAAGCAAGCTGCTTTAGCTTCCAAGAACCTAGCGAAGAAACCTGCAACCACGGAAGTTGCCTTGCCTACTGTGATAACTGAGAATCTGATTGAAGAAAAGCAAGAAAAACCAAAGCAGACTAGGAGGAAATTTAGGTACAAGCTCTCATCCAAGAGGAAGCTGGATTTTAATGATGATAAGGAAGAATACATGTCAATCCCATCTACTACTTCAAGGCAACCAGCCATACATACATTGAAGGAGGTTGAATTCAAGGTTGATCCAAACATAACTTTCCATGGTGAACCTGTGATTCCCAAGGATGAACCTATAGATTGGGACAACCTGCCTCTTCCGGATCTAAACATTCCAATCCAAGTCAAGCCAAGAAAGATAAAGAAAAGAGCTATCATGAAGGCCAAGCCTGTCAAATTTCAATCCAAATCACTGACCACACCCAAACCAACTATTAACAAGGGAGATCAACTCTTCATTTGTGACATTAAAGAATTCTCGGATATAAATCTTTATCTGGAAGAGATAGATGAAGTTAGAGCCATTAATGCTTACATACATCTTCCAGAAAGATTAGTCTTCAGGTACAAGGGTGAAAGAGAGATGACTTGACCCCTTCATAAAATTCTCAGTGAAGGCTAATCTACTTTGGTGACTATCTTCTCCTCAATCAAGAAGAACATTGGATTCAATATAGTTTCCAAGAAAATGATATTTAACAAAATTGAGGAGATAAGGAATAGCTGAAGAGGACCAAATGCACTCCCAAGAGTATTAAGAATTCCTTTCACTGGAGATAGGGTGCATTTGAGGCCATACTGGATAATGGAGTTCAAAGATGAAAAATGCATCAGAAGATTCTTCAGGTTGGAAGATCAGCTAAAGATTTCAAGCAATGAAACTCTCATTGAGATGCAAGAAAAGCTGGATCAGACAAATGAAGATGAATCTGAGTTCTACAGGAAACTCCAAAATCAAATTGAAGAAAATAATATGAAGCTAGGAAAGAAGTTCAGACATTCAAGGAAGTAATCAAAATTTGCTCAGTCTAGAGGAGCACCTTAAAAATGGCATGTGAGATTCTCTACAAACCTTCCCATGTATGTTTGTCAATATATTGCAGCACTTGTAAATGTTGTCTACTATAATTTAGTCTTTATTCATAGGGTGTTTTGTTATAATCAAGTTTCTCTTAATTTATGGCTACAATTCCAGTAGACATAAATTGGGGGAGATTGTTAAGAATATGTTGTGAACTTGATGATAAGTTAAACAAAACACACAGTAGATATTATTTTGTGTATTTGTAGGTTTCAACGGATGATCACTTCAACATCCGTAGAAAGAGTAGCTTATGTTACAATAAGATTAGTAGCACATTTCTATATATTGTAATGCCTTAGTGAACTAGATGTTTTAGAATGATTAAGTCATGTTGAGTACTAGATTGATATGCAAGATAGGTTGGTTAATTGTAAATATTAGATGCCTTGTAATCTTGTATAAATGAAATGGAGTTAACTACCATGAAGATAGTCTCAATAGATGTTTCACTAAGTTTCAACGGATGATCAACCATAGCTTCAACGGATGATCAACCATAGCTTTAACGGATGATCAACTATAGTCTCAACGGATGATCAACCAGACTCTCAACGAATGATCAATCTGAGTTTCACCGGATGATCAAATTCAAAAGAGCAGTTGATAGTGACTTGACAGTCACATGCGTTGATTGTATGCAAATGGAATGTGGCAGCCTAATTGCAGGTTTTAAAGAACAAAGAAGCATTTCCATTTCCATGCTAAACTGAAGATATTCAAAGATGCTGGATTGAGAAATGAAGAAGCATGAGATTAGACTAGAACCATTTTTTCTTATTTTTTTGTCTCTTTATCATGTAACTTGGTGATATATAAACCAAGAGTAGCAAGTAAAACTTTATCCAAGTTAGTAAGCAATTACCAGAGAAATAGAAAAAACAAAATCTGTAAAGAATTTCTCTGTTCTTGTAGTTCAACTTGTATCTCCCGCGTTATAACTCTTAGGAGAAAAATTTTAGATTGTACATATTACACAAAATTATATGAAGTTTCAATCATGCAAAATTCTTAGGTACAATTATAGCAAAATATGATAATACTGTAAAAATGTATCAAACCTCCTAATCTTTATTGCAGCAAATCACCTTAAAAAGTTCAAGTAAATTTTACATAATCATAATTTTATATTAGTTTAGTCAACACCGTGGGAAATAATAGGAAAAAAAGAAGAATTAGTTTAGGTTTGGGAATGTACAAGTCTCAAGTTTTAAAATGAAAAAATAATAATTTGTACCTACAAATAATGTATGTTTTGGGAAAAAATGGCCATGCTTCTTCTATATTTAAAAATAATTGTTCACTTTAATTTTATTTTAAAAATACTTCCAACATAGGAATATACGTTATTTTTTTAAAAATTTCTCACTTAGAATTTAATATTTAATTTTTTATTTGGGAAAAAGTTCAGAATTTTTTATGTAATAGTGATCAAAATACTTTAAAATCAGCTTAAATTTTAAAGTAGTCAGTGAAGTGAAGTGAGGGGCATATATCAAAAAAAATCATTCTAATTATCGGGGCAAGACGTGAAATGTTATGTGGAGTCCAACTAAGCCCATCTAAACTATATAACTAACTCAACTCTTAAGGTCGTAGAGTAAAGTCCGAACATGATATTATACTCTTTAACACTCTCCCTCAATCGCTACGATTGACAACAACAAATATAACCAATACCAATACACATACCAATAAAAAATATTTAAAATATAACTACTACTAATATCCATCCCAATAACAAATATTTAAATTAAATAAATGAGGGTGGGAGGACTCGAAGCCGAATCCCTTCTTAATCGAGCTCATATAATGTTAGTAATCAGTATATCTAAAACTCTATGTCACAAAGGTTGGCTGAGGAGGATCTTATCATCTTTAACGCGAAACACAAAGAGATGAAAGTGATAGGTGTTGTACATGTAATTATCAATTATGAGTTGTAAATATGTCTGTGGTGTTTTGCACTGTTTGCATTATTATATACTACTAGGCTATAACTTGTGCAATTCACGGATTACATCTAACACTCGAATGATTTTTAATAATATATTTTATCTCTACTAAATACATATCTCTGGTGGAAAAGTTCAATCCACCAGAATTTTTTTAAATATTTGTATTTGATTACTTTGTGTTTTAATTTCATCAATACTTTCATTCTGCATCATAGCCAAATCAAACACAGTTATATAGTCATAGTAGAACTATTCTTAATATTGAAAAAGTAGCCAGAATTACATTCAAACCCCCTTCTATAATTCTTTGTTAGATTTTTTGGGAATAATAAGTACTCAAACCTAAACCCTAGTTATTCCTGTTGATCTTGAGCCATATACTTTGTTCCTTGTAAACCATTAAACGTTGAATACCTAAATACGAACTATATATATACGATACTACTCCACAAGTACATATACACCCTATACAGATCATTGATTTGGATTTTCCTAACATACAAACCTTTATACCTTGTAATCATCAAACCCTTATTCTTCTATTATCTAATTCTTTTATAGACTGGAAGCCAATCCTTGTAAACATCTTGTTCCACCTTCATAGTGTTATGAATCACCTTATGCTTTGAGATGAATGTTGTTTATGGTTCACTTTTTTGATTTACATTGTTTATTCTGTTATTGTTATAGAATTGGATTATTTTATAAATGTGGACTAGATTCGTGGTCAGACCAGATTCGTGGTCGTATTATCACTGTGACTTGCTGAGCTAGTTCCTTAAACAACATTACTTATCAATAAATGTAATTCCTTAAAAACATTTCATTTGATCATTGATTAATCTCAGTATTGTCACTGTGACTTGCTGAGCTAGTTAGCTCACTCTTGCGAATCTGTTTTTCTTTTCCAGTTAAGAAGAAAACCGTTGGTAGCGAGGATCCCCAGCCAAGTGTTCGAGCTAGGATTCCAGGTTGAGACAGAATAACCTAGCTGAAGACTTTTGTTGTAGTTTTACTTTGAAAGTTTATAAGGATGTTTTATTTTCAGATGTAAGTTAAACTAGTTGAGTTTTGGAATGTTTGTAATACAAGTAAGGTTATGGCTTGTGTGCATACTTTAACCTGTTGCGGTCCATAGAATATGGTAAGTAGGGTCAGTGTATATATATTATTGTCATAAGCAGGTTTATATATTGTGTATGTGTGTGTTGTTAACCCAAAACTTCTGACCCGAGTTTGAAGGGAGTCACAGGTTTGGTATCAGAGCTACAGGTTATAAGTGACTAAAATAAGCCTAGATTGTCGGGAATGGGTAGAGGGTTAGGATTAGAAGTAAGAAATAGAAAGATAGAACATCGAGAGGTTGAGTGCGACTGTATGATAGATGTTAGCATGATTCATGTTGTGATTCGAGATTCTTACCTTGCGATGTGATTTTCAGATAGCATTGATGGCAGATTCCATCATTCCAGTACCATCTGATCATTCTGAGCCTTCAGTCGGCGGACCGTCATCCGATCCATGCCCTGCTCTTCCATCGGTGTTAGCTATACTACCTCCTGCTGTGAAACTTTGCACCACTGCGAGCTAATCCACCCCTGGTATGAGACCACTTATTCGAGGACCCCCACTTGTTGATTCTGGCTCTACTGGGCATTCAGTTGCGAGTTCATCTTTTCAGTTTACTCTGCGCCCTGTTCCATATTATCGGTATGAGGCTCTTCTTTTAGAGCGAGAGGCCCTCTTGGCACAGATTCAAGAGCTACAACACATCGTGGGGACTATAGACGTTGACAGGAGTGCGATGGAGCTGCGAGAGGAGATTCATATGACCCGGAGGATATTTGAGGCCAGACTGTATGGAGCTACTTGTGAGTATGCGGGCCCAGGTGCTCTTATGAGATGGGCCAGTGTGGTGTTAGAGGATCTTACGAGGTTGGTGTACCAGATTTTCCCTGGAGTTAGACGACAGAGTTGCTGTGACAGTTGTTATATGTATATTAGTATGTAGTGTGTATCAGCAGACTTTTAGTTTTTATTTAGAGACTACACTTGTGGACTAGTGTGTAGGCATGTTCTACCCTTTTACTTTTGTTGAAGCATTTTCATGCTTGTACTACCAAACTTTGATATATATATATATCAGTACCTTTTCTTTTCCAGCATTGTCATTTACATTACTTCACCTGTTTTATCTTACTTTATTTATTGCACCAGTTATAAACTTTTGTGATAATATGTACCCTATCCCCTTGATTGTTTAAATTATGTAAAGAAGCATGCAATTTACTTAGTTCAACTATTACAAATGTTTTCAAAAAGAGATATTTATGTTTTATAAAAACTTTTCATAAAAAGGATTTGATTTAAAGGCTAATTAAGTTGTTTGATCCTTTACAGAAAATGCCTCCTAGAAGAAATACCCGTTTTACCAACTAGAATGAAGAAACCAACAACAACAACCAAAACAACAATAACCAGAATACAAATCCAGGTCCCAAATACCTAACTGTTGCTAAGATTCTCCAGATCTTTGCTCAACAAACAGTCAATCTAACTCAACAACAGCAGAGACAGGCCAATTCCCAGTTAATTTTAAGACTTTTTAGGCTGTGAATCCTCCAGAATTGAAAGGTTCTTTAGATCCGATTAAAGTGAGAGTTTGGTTAAAGGAAATTAAGAAGTCATTTGCTTTAGTCAAGGTGAGAGAGGAATAGAAGGTTGAGTTTGCAAGTTACTATTTGAAGAATGAAGCCACCTACTGGGGGGAAACTGTTAGGACCTTTGAAGGTAAGGATGTTATTGCTTGGGAAAGATTCAAGGAGCTGTTTCTAGAGAAGTATTTTCGTCAGTTTGTTCAGGCTCAAATGGAATTGAAGTTTCTGGAGTTAAAATAGGGAAATATGTCAGTAGCAGATTAAGAAAGTAAGTTTGAGGAATTATCCAGGTTGGTACCATCATATGTGGATACTGATAGGAAAAAAGTTAAGAGATTCAAGCAAGGTCTTAATCCATGGATCTGAGGGAAGGTAGCCATATTTGAGTGGGACACGTATACAGGAGTTGTACAGATAGCTATGATTACGGAAAGAGAAAGCAAAATGTCACAAAAGGAGAAGGAGAATAAAAAGAGAAAGTTTGAAGGAAATGAAGGACAATCACAAGCAGGGAAATTTCCAAATTTTAATCAGAAGAAGGGCAAGTTTCAGCCAGGAAGGAATTTTAATTTCAGAAAGCAAAACTTGAGTGATGGAGGACAAGGCAATAGTCCAGCCACTAGAGATGGCAAAATAATCCGATCTGACGGATACCCGATCTGAAACCCAAAATTTTGGATTTACCGAACCCGTTTTTTGGATTTGGATATGGATTTAATTTTTAAACCCGAAATTTTTTGGATTTGGATTTGGATATTAGGTATACCGATCCGAAACCCATTCCGAAATTCGAAACTCTATCCGAACCCGATCCGAACCCGAAATCCGAAAAAACCCGAATTATTATATATATATAATATTAGAATTTTATACATTACACATTATAATATTACATATAAATATGTATATATATTTTATATAATATACATTATACATATTACTATATAGTTTTTAGAACATATATTTTTATATTTATATTAAAAATTAAGTAATTATAAAATTTAATGAAATATATTTATTCAATCATTTAAACAGGTGATAAGGTTTATAAGGTTAACAAAACATCTTTAAGTGATACATCTAAATAAATGGATACCAGTTGAGTTGATTTTTAAATATTAGTTATACATATAATAACACAATTAATGATGTGGTGAAGTGGTTGAAAATGATATGTTAAAACTCCTTCTATGCAAGTCGCGTGTTCGATCCCAAGCACTTGAAATATCAATAATTATACAAATTTTTAGATTTCGAGTTCGGGTATGAATATCCAATTCAAAAAAAATCGGGTTTCGGGTCGGATTCGGGTATTCATTTTTGGGTATTTCTCGGGTTCGGGTATGGATAAATTTTTCGGGTTTGGATATGGATTCTGCAATACCCGATCCGACCCGATTTCCATCCCTACCAACCATTGGGAACCTTCCAAATCAGCGGAGGCTAGCTTTACCAGAATGCCAGGTATGCGGAAAGAAGCATGGAAGAGTGTGTAATAAGTTGAATGTGGTTTGTTAAAGATATAAATAGAAAGGGCACTATTCAAGGGAGTGCCATAATCATCCAGTCAGAGAGCCAGCAAACAAGGATCAATGTACCAGGAATCAAGCAGGCAAGGTTACATCAATTGGGTTTACATGCTTCAAGTGTGGGAAGCCAGGACACATATCAAGAGATTGCAAGACACCAGTTCCAGTCAGTAATGTGCAGAGAATCATGGGATCTACTCCAACAGTGAATGAACTTCCCAAAGCTAGAGTTTATGAGATGTTTATGAAGGACGCTATTCTGGACACTGATGTTGTGGCAGGTACGCTTATTGTGAATTCTTTATGTGCCAAAGTGTTAGTAGATTCGGGAGCAACTCGATCATTTATTTCTCAAGATTTTGTTGATAAGTTAAATTATCCAGTTGAATTGTTAAATGAGATTATGACTGTAGAATTAGCAAATCAAGAGCGTGTATCTGTTAACCAAGTGTGTATGGATTGTGAGATTGAGATTTCTGGCAATAAGTTTTATGCGAATTTGATACCATTTAAGTTAGGAGAATTTAACATCATTCTAGGAATGGACTGGCTATCTAAGCATGATGCTCAGATAGACTGTCATAGCAAGAAGGTAATGTTGAAGACGCTAGAGGAGAATATGGTAACGTTTAAAGGTCAGAGGCAAGTAAAGAAGTTCTTAACGATAATTCAAGTCAAGAGGTTACTGCGACAAGGATGTGAGCATTTTATTGCTTATGTGATAGATAAAAATCAGGAGCCTCCAAAACTTGAAGATATTCCAGTAGTCAATGAGTTTCCAGACGTGTTTCTGAACGAGTTACCAGGACTTCCTCCAGATAGAGAAATTGAGTTTGCAATCGACTTAGCACCTGGAACAGAATCAGTATCTAAGGCCTCGTACAAAATGGCGCCCTTTAAAATGAAGGAGTTAGAGAAACAGTTGCAAGAGTTATTAGAAAAAGGAGTGATTACACCCAGTGTGTCCCCATGGGGTGCACCGATGTTATTTGTTAAGAAGAAGGATGGAAGCATGAGTTTATGCATCAATTAACAGGAACTCAACAAACTTACCATTAAGAACAAGTATCCATTACCCTGAATCGACGATTTGTTTTATCAGTTAAAAGGAGCCAAGTATTTCTCGAAGATTGAGCTGAGATCCGGATATCATCAACTAAAGATTAAACCTAAAGATATACCAAAGACAGCTTTTAGTACAAGGTACGATCATTATGAATTTTTAGTGATGTCTTTTGGATTAACCAATATCCCAACAACGTTTATGGAATTGATGAACAAAATTTTTGAGGAATATTTGGACAAGTTGTCATTGTGTTCATAGATGATATTTTGATTTATTCGAAGTCAACAGAGGACCATGCAGACCATTTAAGGATATCTTTGGAACATTTGAGAAAGGAAAAGTTGTATGCTAAATTCTCAAAGTGTGAATTTTGGCTACAGGAAGTTCAGTTCTTAGGACACATAGTCAGTAATGAAGGGATCAAAGTGGACCCAACAAAGATTGAAGCCATTACAAATTGGGAAAGGCCAAAAACACCAATAGAAGTGAGAAGTTTCTTGGGATTAGCATGATATTATCGGAGATTTTTTCAACACTTCTCTAAGATTGCTACGCCTTTGACGAAGCTTACCGGGAAAAAAATGAAAAGTTAATATGGAACGAGAAGTGTGAAGAAAGTTTTCAAGAATTGAAGAAGAGATTGATCATGACACCTATTTTGTCACTTCTAGATGATCAAGGGAATTTTGTAATCTATAGTAATGCTTCTCATAAGGAATTAGGTTGTGTTTTAATGTAGCATGATAAAGTTATTGCATAGCATTGAGACAACTGAAACCTCATGAGCAGAAGTATCCTACTCATGACTTGGAATTAGCGGTAATAGTATTCGCTTTGAAGATCTGGAGACATTATCTATATGAAGAAAAATGTGAGATTTATAAGGATAAGTTTGAAGTACATATTCACGCAAAAGGAACTCAACATGAGACATACAAGATGGTTGGAGTTGATCAAAGATTATGATTGTGTAATTAACTATCACCGAGGTAAAGCAAATGTAGTATCAGACGCATTAAGCCGAAAGGAGAGATTGAACGTGTTGATAGTACCCGAGGAGTTATATAAGGAATTTCAGAAATTGGAATTGGAGATCAGAGTTTGCAAGCCCAATGAAGCAAAGATATATATTATGACTTTTCAGCCAGAGTTGTTAGAGAGAATAAAGAAGTGTCAAGAGGAAGCAATGGATCAGGACATCAATCATTTGGTAGGAGAAGAGTTGAGCACTCAAAAGGATGATCAAGGTATTCTCAAATTTTCTTCCAAAATTTGGATTCCACCAGTGACAGAGTTGAAGAATAAAATTATACAGGAAGATCATAGTTCAAAGTATTTAATCCATCCAGAGAGTACCAAGATGTACATATATTTAAAAGAAAATTATTGGTGGCCAGATATGAAAAGGGAAATTGCGGAATGGGTTAGCAAATGTTACACGTGTCAAAGAGTTAAGGCGGAGCACCAGAGACCAGGTGGATTATTGCAACCATTAGAGATTCCAGAATGGAATTGGTAGCATATTGCCATTGATTTTATAGTCGGATCACTAAGGACGAAAGTGAATCACGATGCCATTTGGGTTGTAGTGGACATATTAACTAAGTCAGCTTATTTTCTGCCTATTAATGAAAGATTTTCACTAGATAAGTTGGTTCACATGTATTTGAAAGAGATGGTAGTTCGTCATGGAGTCCCCGTGTCTATTGTATCTGATCGAGATCCACGATTCAATTCAAGGTTTTGGAGAAGTTTTCAGGAATGTTTGGGAACTAAATTGAATATGAGAACATCTTATCAGCCACAGACCGATGGCCAAAGTGAAATAAAGATTTAGATAATTGAGGATATGTTACGTGTTTGTGCCATTGATTTCAAAGGAAGTTGGGACGGGCATTTACCCTTAGTAGAATTTGCTTACAATAACAGTTATCATGCCAGTATCGGAATTCCAACTTATGAAACTATTTATGGATGCAAATGTCGATCACTAGTGTATTTGGATGAAGTAGGAGAACGCAAGATACTTGGACCCAAGTTTGTACAATAAATAAAAGAAGTTATCGAAGTTATTCAGAAAAGGTTAATTCCAGCACATGACCGTCAAAGAAATTATGCATATCAATTAAGAAAGGATATGGAATTCGAAGATGGAGATTTAGTATTATTGAAAGTGTCTCCATGGAAAGGATTGACTAGATTCGGAAAGAAAGGAAAGCTGAGTCTTAGATACGTTGGACCTATTGAAATTTTGAAGCGTGTTGGCAAGGTAGCTTACGAATTGGCGTTACACTCGCATATGGAGCACATTCATAATTTCGTTCACGTATCGATGCTTAATAAGTATAATCCAGATTCTAGGCATGTAATCAAGTATGAGACGATAGAACTTCAAGCAGATTTGTCATATATAGAAAATCCGATAGAGATTCTAGAAGAGAGAGAGAGAGAGAGAGAGAGAGAGAGAGAGAGAGAGAGAGAGAGAGAGAGAGACAGAGAGAGAGAGAGAGAGAGAGAGAGAGAGAGAGAGAAAGTGTTAAGAAATAAAGTTGTAAAGTTAGTAAGAGTATTGTGGAGGAACCCAAGGGTTGAAGAATCAATATGGGAGTTAGAAAGTGATACGCGAAAAACGTACCCTCATTTGTTTGCTTAAGAGATTTTGATGACAGAATCCTTTTAAGGGGGGAAGGATGTAATATCCGGGACATATCGTGTAATTGTTTTTATCAATAAATAAATATTTTGTGATTATTTTATGAATTATTTGTTGAGTGGTAACTGTATTTGCATGTTTAAATGTCATAAAATTTGAGTATTTTCATTTTTATATGTCCAAAATAAAGTATAGATAATTTTGATATTTTTTTATTAATTTTTATGTTGTTATATGATTTTATAAATGATTTATGGATGTAACAAATTATTTTTCCGAGTAACTATAAACTATTTTGTACAATCGGGAACAATCCAACTTCAACCATTTTTACGTTTTTACAACCCGCAAGTCTCGATAAAACTCCTTTCTAACCAAATTTAAATATTCCCAGCATTTTCCATAATTTGACTTTTTCGATCCGGAGTACGGTATTACCTGTGCGGGTCCCGGCGTAACATTTTCAGTACAATATTCGTTTGGGTAAATCGATAAAACACGTATTTTCGACAAACGAGATATTTTGATTAAACTATTATATTATCTTCTCGTAATTCGTCTAACCAAAGCGTTGAGACCAAGTCTGTGGTTACAAAAATCCTGGTTTTGATAATTATCCTAAAACCGATACCGAATTGGATCTGTTTTATTAATACTTAGTGATTAAGTATTCTGTTTTTATATCCGGTATGATCCAACGGGGTACCAATATTTCGTAAATATAACTACCCCTCACCGTATTTTATTTTATATAGATAATCATTTGCAAACAGTAAAAATATATAATTTTCAGAGAAAAGCCCTAAATTAATAGTGTTATTGATATCCGATTTTGGAGTTCTAGTAATCAAAACAAAGGTCTTAGAGAGTACTATCAGATTCTACCATCCAGCTACTACTGCAGAATCAACCAGTATTTTTCTATAATTTTATTTAAATTTAAATTATTTTTGATTAAATTATGAATTTTTAATTTTGATGTTATTTGTATGAGTTGATGATTGCATGTTGTAAATAAATTGATTTGATCATTTTGGTATGTCATATGATAAATTTGGAGTTCAATAACATGTCCAAATCTGTGTTTAATTTTCGAATTTTGAAATTAGGGTTTATAACCCGTATGAATGTTTTCAATTGAAAATTAGGGCTTTTTGATATAGGGGTTATTAGGTTGGTTGATTGTTATTAACGTGTAGAGCTTGAAAAGAGGAATCGATTGGTGGTGGTTTCATGAACAAACGATACCGGAGTTGGGCTGGCCGGAGCAACGAAGAACTCGTCGTCTGACGAGTTTTCTTCGGGCTTTTCCGGCCAACTCCGGGGTTATCTGTTGGAGGTGATTGCATGAATAGATTCCTTGTGTGCTGTAGTTTAATTCTGGGGGTGATGGTGGTGTGACTTTACTTGGATCGTGTTCTCCGGCGAGACAGGGCCGTTTTCCGGTGAGCCCTATAATTTTTGCAGTTTAGTCCCCGTTCTTTTAAAAACGAAACAGTTTAGTCCCTATAGTTTGTAAAACTTGTAAAAATAGGATTCCTGTTTTAAAATTATTTAAAAATCAAATATTCTATTTATTTTAATTTCATAAATTTGTATTTAATTATTAAAAATTCTAAAAATTATTATTTTAATTCCAAAAATTATTTTTAATTCAAAAATAAATATAAATTATTTAGTTAGTTAATTTTAGTTAATAATTAATTATTTAATTGGTCAATTAATTTAAATATTAATTGATTAATTGATTTAATTAGTTATTAATTAATTTTAATTGATTATTTAAATAGATTTAATTATTTCTTTTTATTTAAAAGTTCCGAAAAATAATTTTGAGCTATAAAATATTATTTTAAATTATGTTCAAGGTTCGTTAATTATTATTAAATGATTTTAAAGTCAGATTCGGGTATTTGAACCTTTGTAATTGTTTATAAATGATTTCTAATTAAATGTTCAAAGATTCGTATTAAATACTTGGAAAATCATTTTAAGCCCGAATTTCCTTTGAAATTTTTTTATTACATATCTTACGTGCTAAGTGCTATAAGTGATCCGATTGATGTACAATATTTTTATGTGTATATTGTTTGTCAGTATTTATCGTAACTTTCAATCCGTAAGTCGAATTTGGGTGAAACGAAAAATAGATAGAAGCTTGTAACGAATAGAATAATGGGAGAATAAGTATTGATAGGTACTTGTGATGTCTAGCAGAGGAAGCGAGGCGTAGAATGGGAAAGCAAATAGTCGGTTAATAGGAGATGGTGAACGGGAGCAAGTGAAGTGTTAGCGAATTGAGATAAGGCAAGTAATTGAATAGTATTGTTATATTACAAGTGTTTTAAAGTACTCAAACCTAAACCCTGGTTATTCCTGTTGATCTTGAGCCATAAATTTTGTTCCTTGTAAACCATTGAACATTGAATGTCACACCCCCAACTTAAATAGCAAAATAATTATAGCTATTACATCATTTTAAAGAGTATTACACAACCAAAATCCAAGATCTTACAGTTTAGGGTTTGGAACAGCCCAACACTACCAACTATTACATCTGATTACAAAGACCGAGTCCTCACACAACTATTATTACTCATTCTACCTGAGCTCGAACATAAGCATCAGCATCACAGGTCTTACGGGCAGTCTGCTTGAATCTAACCATGGCTGCTAGCTGTAATATCAGGGTAAAGCAAGAAGTGAGCCAAAAGCTCAACAAGTGCTAACAATACAACGCAAAGCATAAATCGAGATATACCTTTAGGAATGACAATGGAATGACATAATCAATGATAATTGAGAGATAAAACTTATGTGAGTTGGCATCATTTTGCTTGCATCAAAACAAATTTTAAAACCATTCTTAATCAAAATCATTTTATGACGCTACGGATTACAGCCGGTGATCAGCCGCGAAGTAATCCCGAACCTCGCTGGGTTCTAAAACATTATTGGGAATCCCTAGGCAACTTTTAAGCCTAATATAAGTGTGGAAAGGACTCGCGTCTCAGTCCAGATCCACCATTCAAGAAAACATTTGTCCCCCTTTGGGACTGAAAAATCCACCTTTATTCATTTTGAAAACTGATGCCGATTTATGACAAAATCTCTTTTGACTGAAATCATTTTTATCAGGGGATTATAGATCAACTTGAAACACTGGAAATATGACACTAAATCTCAGGGCCATGATCCACTAGACTTTACTATATTAGGGTAATCGAGAGATTTCCATAAACAAGAATTTTGACAAGGAAATTAAGCAAGGCTATTGGATAATATGAAAGAGTAATGCCAAACTAGGCTTAAAGCAATGGTTGTAGACAAGGTATAGGTATTAGAACATCAAGAAGATAAGCATCACTGGTTCCAATAGGATAGAGGTGTTAAAATATAAAGGAAGTGATCATCAGCTCAGGATATAACAGGGTATCAAGCTTTAGGGTAAGGATAGGGTTATCAAACAATCATGAATGAATTTAAGAAAAGATTGGCTTTTAGGTATCAAGATAAAGTTTCTATCGAGGTTATTTCAAGAGTTGAATCAAAGCATCAGGGTGCAACATCAAGATTTCTCAGGGATCAATAGCATGATAATCAAAAGGATCAATAAGGTATTATAACACATCTCTATTTTATCATGGCATTAAACTATCATGAAAGACTTTTGAACTACTTGCAATACGTACTCGAGGGTTCATGGCATCTCTATGTAACTCAAAGATAAACAAAAGATACTCTTGATTTAAATATATCAAAATGACTCAGGATAATTGCATCGATATATATATGAACTGTTTACAGTAAATGCGAAGGTCAAGTTGAATCACTTGCCTTGAGATAGACTGGTCTGGTCTGACTGGTAGGAGCAACAACTGGAGCTTCACTCGACTTTTATGGCAAGTTTTCCCTCGTCTCGAGATCCTACATAAATAATAATAATCCTCATTATAATATATTCTTACCATCTTAACCTATTTACAACCCGAAATTAAACATGGATGGCACTTAGGCCTATACGCACTTAATTCATATCCACCATTATATTTTCAAATGTACACACGTAGCCACATAATCACATATCGTATATTAATACCAAATAACATCATATACACCATAATGCCACACTAGGCTTGGATGATCTCGACTCACCACTTAAGTTACTTGGTCGCTAACTAAACGAAGTCTTCGAATTTGGGCTTCCTAACTCAATGTGCCTTTCCTAAATTATCCAAAACCTATTGACCCTCACTTGTGCCTTTTTCTCTACTGACCTTATACTATCTTACAACTATGGTGGTCGACCTAATACTCACTTCTAAGTGTTCTAAAACTATGTGATAAGTGAAAGTGCTCACTGGTGCAAATTTCAGAATGGTAACTAAGGTTTCTTGAGTGCATTAGACACTCTTAAACTACAAGTTTTTCTTCAAAATTTTTACACAAGACTCTCCTGACCTAAGGGCATCTCATAAGCTTGATGTGGCTCAAAGGCCTGGCTTGGGCCTTCTTGGGCCTAAGCTAAAAGTCCAAGGTACCCCTGTTTTTCTGGGCAGAAAATGCCCTGACTTGAATTAACTTGTGACACATGGTTCTAGCTCATATCCTATGAACTATGGTTGGAAAAACTTCTCTGACATACCCTCTAACTAAGGCTCAATTGGGCCTAATGAGGGCCTACCCATGACATGGCCAAATCTCCCTATTTCTAAGTTGCAACAAAACTGTCCCCTGCTGGACAGATTTTGTTATTCTACTTGTGCACCTAACCAAATGACATGCAAACCTCCAACCAACTCCTAAAACCTATTATATACTCCACATACTAACTTCTGGTGGCTTGGGCCTCAAAGTGCACATCAATGACATGGTCAAAACTCACTCTAAACCTCAGGGTACTAAACTGATTTTTCTGCAGAAACTATAACTCTCATTTTCCAAGGTTTTGACTTGACAAACCCAACTAACAACAACTAAATACTTAAACCAAGACCTATACTTGGTATTCTACTGAAATAACTCCCTTTTTCTCAAAATACCCTTGGTGAGATCATCCTTACCTAAGGTGCAACTATGGCAAAACAAAAGAGACTACTCTTAACAAATCGCAAATCTTCATGCTTTTGAAACAACAAGATATATATTTTTATAAAAGATAACCACAAATTATTACCATGCAACAAGAAGCATAAATCAATATTATCACATTATTCCTACTGAAATTAAGGCTCACTAACAAAATCTTTTCCAAATGATCAAAATCTTATGACAAACTAAGAGAATTCCACATGCATGCATGCCTTCGGGTTTTTCAAACCAAAACAACATATTTTCTACATATATTCCATCTTAAAATTGACATGCAAGCCTAGCATAAGGTATACCTAGATGATCACTTAGCATGCAAGGAGTTTTATCAAATTTTCACCACAAAATTCAAGTCATTATCACATAAACATGCAAAAATTGAACAAAACAACAAGAATGATTTCAAGGACCATTCATTCGGCTCCCATATGGTCATGGCCGAATGAAATGGATGGAAATGGCCATTAAATCATCAAGAGTTTCCTTCTCAAGATTTGGCACTTATCCATTTATTGTAGTCCTCTCGAAAACAACCTTAAATCCATAAGAATCAAGATTGTATTTTGAGTTTCACTAAAACCTTTACATGCAACCCTTAAATTTAAACTTTCTACTTAAAACTCTTTGAAATATGAATGATCATGATATAGGAAGTAATATTTACTTGTATGGAAGGTGGAAACTTGAATGTGGAATGAAGAAAAGGGGAGGGGGTAGGTTTTCGGCTAAAAACCCGAGAGGAGAGGGGGAGGGCCGAGAGGAGAGGGAGGAGGGAGGAGAAGTGTGGAAATGGTGGAGTGAAAGTGGTGTGTTTGTCATGTTTACTTGGTTTTTATTTGCCCTTAAGTGAGTGGATGAGAGAAATTACAATAGTAACCTTCCAATCATAGTTAGGTAGATTTGCATGCAAGGACAAAATAGTAATGTGGCTAGTAAAATGAAAGTGAGTGGGGTTGGAATTGCCCTCCTTGCCCCTTGGTTGAATAGAAGAGAGTTTGCATGCAAGGGTAATCATGTAATTTGATAATTATTAAGCAACTAATTTTCAAAGATTTATTTTTATATAATAAAATACAAGTTCAAAAATTATAAAATTTATACCATAAAATAAATTGTATTTTTAGAGACTTTATAAAATCATTTTCAAAATTTGTGAACAAAATGCCTTTTAAAAGAAGATTTTTCCAAAGCTTAGAATATTCCTTATAAATCAAAAATAAAGAAATTAAATAAATTCTTGCTTTGAAAAATCATATACTACCCAAAGCAAATTTAAAATGCAGAAATTTTCACTCACACAAACGTACAAGCATTGAATATATTTTTATTTAACTTAATATTATTCACAAATAATATTACATAAAATGCCGGTCGTAACATCCTCTCCCCCTTAAGGGATTCTGTCCTCAGAATCTAAGAGAACAGATGAGGATACCGGGAACGCATATCAGACTCTAACTCCCAAGTCGACTCTTCGACCTTAGGGTTCCTCCAAAGTACTTTCACTAACTTTACTGATTTATTTCTAAGACTCTTTACTTGCCAGTCGAGTACTTTAACCGGTTGCTCCACAAATGACAGGTCTGCCTGAATTTCTACAGGTTCATATTCTATCACATGGCTAGCGTCAGGATTGTACTTCTTAAGCAACGACACATGGAACACATTATGCACATGCTGATACTGAGGTGGTAAGGCCAACTCGTAGGCCACCTTTCCTACTTGACTCAAAATCTCAAAAGGACCTACGTATCTAGGTGCTAACTTTCCTTTCTTGCCAAATCTTATCAACCCTTTCCTAGGTGACACTTTTAGCAACACAGCTTCGCCAATTTGGAATTGAACGTCCTTACGCGCTGGATCCGCATACTTCCTCTGTCTATCTTGAGCAGCAAGCAACCTTTTCTGAATTAACTTGACTGAGTCATGTAACTGTTGTACCAATTCTGAGCCGAGAATTCTTCCTTCTCCTACTTCATCCCAACTTGTTGGTGATCTACATTTTCGCCCGTACAAAGCTTCATATGGTGGCATGCCGATACTGGAATGATAGCTGTTGTTATATGAAAATTCAATCAATGGCAGGTGGTCGTCCCAACTTCCAGCAAAATCGATTGCACAACTGCGCAACATGTCTTCAATTGTTTGAATTGTTCTTTCACTCTGGCCATCAGTCTGCGGGTGATACGCCGTGCTCATATTCAACTTCGTGCCAAGACATTCCTGGAATTGCTTCCAGAATCTTGAGTTAAATCGGGGATCTCTGTCTGAAACTATTGATACAGGTACTCCATGCCTTAATACGATTTCGTGCACATACAGATGAACCAACTTGTCCAGTGACGACTTCTCATTTATTGGAAGGAAATGCGCCGACTTCGTAAGACGATCAATTATAACCCATATTGCGTCATGTCCGGACTTTGTTCGCGGTAGTCCTACTATAAAGTCCATAGCGATATTTTCCCATTTCCATTCTGGAATCTTCAGGGGCTGAATTAATCCGCTTGGTCGTTGATGTTCTGCCTTTACTTTCTGACAGGTATAGCACTTCGCAACCCATTCTGCCACGTCTCTTTTCATATTTGGCCACCAAAAGTTCTTCTTTAAGTCTTGATACATCTTGGTGCTTCCCGGGTGGATTGAAAATTTCGAATGGTGGGCTTCATGGAGGATCTCATTCTTTAATTCAGATACATGGGGAATCCATATTCTGGATGAAAACCTTAGTATTCCTTGCTCATCCCTTTTAGTATTAATCTCTTCTCCAGATAACTGATTTTTCTCTTTTTCCATTACTTCCTCTTGATACTTCTTTATCTTTTCCAGTAGTGTTGGCTGAAAGGTCATTGCATGACAAACTTCTTTGACTTTCCCATAAGCACAAAGTTCCAATTCAAATTTTCCGATTTCTTCAGATAACTCTTTTGATGTTATCATTACATTCAATCTTTCCTTCCGACTCAGCGCATCGGCCACTACGTTCGCCTTTCCAGGATGGTAATTTATCGAACAGTCATAGTCCTTAATCAATTCCAGCCATCTCCTCTGCCTCATATTGAGCTCTTTCTGAGTAAAAATGTACTTTAAGCTCTTGTGATCCGTGTAGATTTCACACTTCTCTCCATAGAGATAGTGTCTCCAAATCTTGAGTGCGAACACTATGGCGGCTAGTTCCATGTCATGCGTCGGATACTTTAACTCGTGCGGCTTCAACTGTCTTGACGCATATGCTATTACCTTACTGTGTTGCATCAACACACAACCCAAACCCTTATGTGAAGCGTCGCTGAATATTACAAAATTCCCTTGATCATCTGGAAGTACTAACACCGGAGCTGTTACCAACTTTTGTTTTAACTCTTGAAAGCTACTTTCACATTCTGCACTCCATTCAAACTTTTGATTCTTTCTGGTTAACTTAGTCAATGGTGTGGCGATCTTCGAGAAATCCTTGACGAATCTTCTATAGTATCCGGCCAATCCTAGAAAACTTCGCACTTCCGTAGGAGTCTTTGGCCTCTCCCAACTCATAACTGCCTCAATCTTCGCCGGATCCACTTTAATTCCATCATTTCCAATAACATGCCCCAAAAATTGAACTTCCTTTAACCAAAACTCACATTTGGTAAACTTGGCATATAACTTCTCTTGTCGGAGTATCTCCAATGCTATCCAGAGGTGCTGCATATGTTCTTCTTCCGATTTAGAATAAATAAGGATGTCATCAATAAATACCACGACAAATTTATCCAAATACTTCTTAAATACTCGATTCATCAGATCCATGAATGCGGCCGGAGCGTTGGTCAATCCAAACGGCATTACTAGGAATTCATAATGCCCATATCTGGTTCTAAATGCGGTCTTGGGAATATCTTCTTCCTTGATCTTTAATTGATGGTATCCCGATCTCAAGTCAATCTTCGAAAAACATTTTGCTCCCTTTAACTGATCAAAAAGGTCATCTATCCTTGGTAGCGGGTAGCGGTTCTTGATCGTTACTTTATTCAACTCCCGGTAATCTATGCATAGACGCATACTCCCATCTTTCTTCTTCACAAAGAGAACAGGTGCTCCCCATGGCGACGTACTTGGTCGTATCACTCCCTTATCCAATAATTCTTGTAGCTGGCTCGCCAACTCTTTCATTTCTGCTGGTGCCATCCTATACGGAGCCTTTGAAACTGGTTCCGTGCCTGGAGCAAGGTTGATCTCGAACTCAATTTGTCGATCTGGTGGTAAGCCTGGTAGTTCGTCGGGAAACACATCGGGGAACTCATTAACTACAGGAATATCTTCCATGCTGGGGCTGCCTCTCTCTGAATCCACTACATATGCTAGGAACGACTCACAACCTTTTCTAAGTAACTTCTTAGCCTGAATAATTGTAAGAAATAGTCGCTCTTGCCTCTGTCCCTTAAATACTACCTTCTCTCCACTCTTCGTCTTTAAATACACTCTCTTGGTCTTACAATTTATCTGAGCGCTATTCTCTCCTAACCAATCCATTCCTAAAATTATATCAAACTCTCCCAGCTTGAAGAGTATCAAGTCGGCCGAGAACTTATATCCCGAAATATCAATCTCACATTTTGGACAAAATTGATTCACAGGAATCTTCTCTTGGTTCGCAATTACCACATTTACTACCTCACTCATAACCGTTTTATCACATTGGATCTTATCAACAAAGATTCTGATATGAAAGATCTTGTGGCTCCCGAATCAATCAATATTTTGGCTTTGACATTATTGAGTAAAAGTGTACCTGCTATCACCTCAGAATTCTGAACAGCATCTTTCATCTTTAGATCAAATGTCCTTGCTGTTGCTTGCGGGGTTGGTGCGGGTGGTGGAGGTAATGCCAATACCTCAGCTGGCACGCTTGCACTGGTACTTACCACGTTCATCAGAGCTCTGACTGGTCCTGTTGCCTTACACTCCCTAGCCATGTGTCCAGTCTTCCCACATTTGTAGCACGTAACTCCTGGCTTCGGCATCTTGCACTCATTTGCCAAATGTCCCTTCTGATTGCACCTATAACAGGTCATACTCAGCTTATTGCATACTCCGAGGTGCCTTCTTCCACAGTGCTTGCATTCTGGCCTCTGGAACCTGTTTTCTCCAACTTGCCCTTGGCTTGCCTGATTGTTCCCTTTTGATTCTTGCCTTTTGCCCAAATTTCCTTTCCTTTGAAAATTTCCGCCCTTCTGGAAACCAATCCTCTTTACATTCCGATCTTGCGAACTTCCAGCTTCAGACTTTTCTCCATAAAATGGAACCTTCCTCTTCTTGTTATCCCTCTCTTTCCTTGACTGCATCCCATTATTCTCAATCAGAGCAGCTTTCTGTACTACTCCCGCATAAGTTTCAAGCTCAAATATAGCCACCCTATCTCTGATCCAAGGCTCCAATCCTTGCTGAAATTTCTTTGCTTTTTCTTCCTCAGTGCTGGTATACTTTGTCACAAACCTTGACAACTCAGTGAACTTCTTCTCATATTCCAGTACAGTCATGTTCCCTTGTTTTAACTCAAGAAATTTTAGCTCCATCTGATTCTGCATGTACTTAGGGTAATACTTGTCCATAAATAACTTTTTAAATCTCTCCCAAGAAACCTGCTGAGTGACTTCCATAGCTTTTACTGATTCCCACCAATAGATGACTTCTCCCTTCAAGAAGTAAGTGGCATACGGCGTCTTCTGATCGTCTCCTAACTGTACCAACTCAAAAGCCCTTTCCATCTCCTTGATCCATGTGTTTGCTATCACTGGATCAGTGGTATCATGAAATACAGGTGGATTCACATTCTGAAAAGCTTTAAAAGTGACAATTTGTCTTGGTGGTACTGGTGGTTCAGGTGGTTGGTGTGGCTCACGGTCATCTTGGTTTTCAATTCGTTGTTGAAGAGTTAGTTGTTGTTGAGCTATAGCATTGGTTTGCTGTTGCAAGGTTTCCAGTAGTTGAAGAATGTTTGGGTCTGTGGTGAAGGTGGTTGTTGGATTCTTCTTTTTGGGAGGCATGATCCTGAATAAGAGTTGTGTTATAACAAATATGAATGATAAAATGATTCGAGGGTATCGCATGGCATTCTTGTTTACATATGGGGTCAAGTTTCCAAATTAAGCAGATATGATGATAAAAACATAAAATAATAGTTGAGAGCAAATGGAACAAATAGCACATAATTATTGAAATTTTAAAGGTCACAGTACATAGGATTGGGACATAGTCTGATTCTAGAAATAACAGGCTTATTTAAAGGAAAGACGGAAACAACTGGGGATTCCATAGAGTCTGATAGTACAACAACATGAAAGGTAAATGGAAAGAACTAAGGCTCCACTCCATCTGAACGGGGCTTGGTAGTCTTTTCCTCTCGAAGCGTCTTCACAATGCTCTGGAGCTCATCCGCCACATCTGAATGAACATACTGGCTGGTACGGTCCCGGTGTGCTGGCATCTCCTCAAGCTTGGTGTTGACGTACCGAACCAAGGTCTCAAGTCTCGCAATCATCTGCTCCTTGGGCTTCCCTTCGTAGTTTCGGCTGTCCGGATACACGTTCTTCAGTCGGTCTATCAGTCGGTCGTACTTGCCCTGAAGCATGTCGAACTCGCGCCTCAACTCAGCATACACGGAGGAAAGCAATAGTGTCGTCCGACCCAGAGGATGACGAGGAATGCGCTCTTTGCTGACAACCAATAAGAGGAGTATTAATAATAATTTACTTTACCTTCTCTCTCGCGTAATATCTATAACCTACACACAAATCCTATAACCTATTTGGGCTGTCCAGGGACTCTAAACCGTAGCTCTGATACCAAAACCTGTCACACCCCCAACTTAAATAGCAAAATAATTATAGCTATTACATCATTTTAAAGAGTATTACACAACCAAAATCCAAGATCTTACAGTTTAGGGTTTGGAACAGCCCAACACTACCAACTATTACATCTGATTACAAAGACCGAGTCCTCACACAAACTATTATTATATTTACCTGAGTCGAACATA